>NW_019240135.1:3693-88831 GCF_002742605.1 Olea europaea var. sylvestris
TATGAATTTGTGACCTACCTCAATAGCATGACATTGCATCTGTGACCTTATTGCAGGATAGATGTTCGATTATATTTATATGTAACCTCATTTACATAGTTGTCTGAGAATCTATATGCCTATTTCCTAATTTAATCTAATATTTCCACTTGAAAGTGATGTTTATGAATTTGTTAATGGATTGCATTCCATTCTCTGTATTGTGACATTAAATGCATGATTTATATACTATTATATATATCTATGACCTATTGTTCCTATGTGTCTAAGACTCTATATGTTTGTGGCCTAACTTGTTATAATTTCTTAATATGTGACATGATTCATGTTAAAAGTGTTGTAGCTAATAAATTATGTTATGCTTCTGTTCAAGCATGATTGTAGCATATTCACGATTACATATGCTGAATACTTGCTCCACGATGACAAAGATTCTATGCCGAAGATATTTGACACTGGGAGAACTAGGCTAGACATAGCGTCTTGGTTATATAAACATCAGGGGATATTCAAGCCTACAAAGGCAGGGAAGCATACAAAGGGAGAGGGGATTGTCATTGAGTGATGATTGATAATGTATTTGAAATTTAGGATGATGATAGGATTTTGTAAAAGGGTCTGAATGTTGGCCTCTTTTCTATTTTTGTTTATAGTAGTTTGTGTCATGACAGTTGGAATTATTGTGATACTGTGGTTGTACATTAACACATTGGAAAATTGTTTGGTTTTTGCATTTGATCAATTCTGGTGTCATTTTTTAGTAGGTTTGGTATTTTATGTTTGGTCAAAGAACTTGAGATGTATGATAGTGTTGTGTTATATTTCATTAACAATTTATGAAATGAAAATGGTTTGTGTCGAATAACAGAATGCATATTTCCTGGTCATAAATTATAGTTTATTACTCATATATGTATGTATTTAGGCCACTGATCAAAATAATTTCACTCGACACATGTCACAAGTAATAGAACAGGTCACTAATCAATGTCACGGTCACAAGTACTTAATTAGTCTGCTCAAGTCAAAGGTAATAGATCACATACTGTTTTCAGTAAGTCAGATATACATACAAAGGTCTCAGAACCAATTGCACGGTTCATTTGCAGAAGTCACATACTATAGTATATTGTCACATATTTAGGTTATTAGGTCACATTTGCTAACTTTTTTAGATTACATGTTATGCAGCATATTTGACCATGCAGCGGTCACATACTTAATGTACACGGGTCACAGATGTGTGTATATTGGTCACAAATATTAATATGATGGTCATAGTTGATATGATACATAGTTAACCCTTCACTGAACAAATTCTACTATGTTGGTCACACATCATAATATCAAATCACAGATTCTGCTTCAAAAGTCACATGGTATTCATTCGTACCACAATTACATCAATGAATATTTATAGTAAAATGATATACCAATCGAGATATACAACCACTTTATGAAGTGTTAAATGCTATAAAAAATGATCTGTTTGCTGTCTAATCGTGTCATCATCTGAGTTGTTGTTCTTTGATTTTTGTCCTTGCTTAATTTTGGCTTAATGGAACCATATTACTACATCTTCTCCGGTTGTGACCACTTCCTCCATAACGTACACTCATCATGCACACATCTGACAACATATTCTTTCTTGTCTGATCAAACAACCATAAACTCAAACATGTTCTTTATTACAAAAAAAGAAAGGCTCAATTTTAGAATTTCTTTATCACGAAAGATCTTTCCTTCTTCCACCTCTCTAACATCGATGATTTTCACAACTGTGACTTCTTGTTCAAATATGTGATCTGCTAGTTCAATTGCTACATTGCAAATGTCTGATGCTAGATCTTGTAATGAAAACAACTCTCCAGTACTTTGTACATCAGCTGGAACTGTAATACTCTGTTGCTTAACTTCTGCTGTTGTTACATTAATACTTAACGGGTATTTAGAAGGGTCACGATCCATTTCCTTTAGCGTAATGTACAAAAGTACACTACTGTCACTACATTTTTCTCAGAAGTCAAAACTTATATTGCATGTTCTAATATACACAAATGTCACAGTTTACTGCAACTGGTCAGAATATTAGATTTTAGGTCATAGATTATCCCATACACTCATAATTGAAAGATCTGTTTTCACACAAATAGATTTCAAGTCATATATGTATGCATACACTATTAGTCACATATTACTATATTTTGGTCTCAGATCTTATACAACTTGACATGGCATATTGAATCGAGGTCACAAATCACTGTATATTGGTCACAAATCATACGCAACTTGACATAACTTAGTGAACTCTAGTCACAAATCACTATATATTGGTGACAGATCGCATGCAACTTGTCAAAGCAGAATGTACGTGTATATTGGCCCACTGACAATATTCGCGCACACGCGCGCGCGCACACACATAACGCACAGATGGTGAACAAATATTTTAATTATGTAGTTCACTATATCGAATTCACGTCATAGACTTATGCTTCTTCAGTACATTCGTATGTACGTATATGTGATCAGATGTATTAGTTCTATAAACATTGACCATAATTGAATCAACAATGCAGTAGTTGCTTTAGAAACAAAAGTAAAAATTGATCGTAGAGCTTAATGTACCCAATTGCAATGAATGGATGTATTAATTCATTAAAAACGTCAAATTCACGAATTCATGGCACGACTTACCGACGGTAACTGCTATATGTTTTTCCGACACTGCTTCGATTTGAAATATCCGATTCCGAAGTCAACAACCTTCTGAACTATTCCCAAAAATACAATACAGCCATGGCGTTAACTCTATTACATTGTCACGAGATAATTCGTTTTGTGAATCTTCAAATTGTGACCCTAAATGTTGATACCGCTATCGATAAATATCAAATTGACAGTGAGTTTGTATTTTAGGAAGATGGATTTATATTTTGGGGAGTCTACCTATAGAAGGTAATTGTTGATTCTACTTTTGAATTTTGGAACCTTCTGACCTTGAGAATGAACTATGCATACTTAATCCCTAGATTATGTTTTTATCCCAAATAGCAATAAAATTGGTCACCTAACGATGGCAATTGGGCTCATCAACCCACGTTGCTCATGGCGCGGCTCGAAAAAAGTTCGAATCGACCTAACTCGAGGCTTGGGGAGAGCCCCAATTTGGATTGTCCGACCAAGCTCGAGCCAACCCGTACGGCTCGCGGGCCTTTATATAAAAATAAAATTAAGAGCAACAACTTGCTGCCTATATATTTTTTATATATAAAAAAAAAGAAAAAAAGGAGCTTGCCCAACTCGGCCGGAAAATGCCCAAGCCGAAATCTCAGGTCGAGCTTAATTTTTTGGGCCGAGTTTTGAGCCCCAAAGAAAGCTTAGACATTTTACTCGAGTAGAGAGTTTCGGCTCACAGGCCGACTCAGCTCATTGACTTCCCTACCTAAGGATATATCCAATATATATATATATACACCCTTAAAAGTAAGGGTCTTTTTGAAAAAGAGCGATTATATTGACACCACAATTCATTTTTATTTCACTACTACTTTAAATACAACACCTCAAATTGACTAGTATAACACAATTAAAAATTATATACCAAAACAATTTTACTGATTTATCTCTATACCACATTGAATCCCACCAAAATCTCTTCTTCTTCTTCCTTTCTCTTGTTCCCGTGTTTTATTGTGTGGGCTTACGTTATATGAATATTTTAGGGCATTATCTACTCTCCTAGTTGGACTGCACCAAGATTTTTCTTTTGCGAATATTCATTTCTCAACAGTATAATCTTTCATAAAATAATTTTCCACGTAAATTGAAAACTTTTTTTTATTTTTAATCACACGTTCTCCAAAAATTCATTATATATATATATATATATAAGCTCAATGTTTTAGATATGTAATTCTTCCATACCCATTTCAGACACTATTAACCAACTACTTTTTCTACCTTTCTATGTTAGATACACGTTTGTTTCTTCCTTGGTTGTGGCTCGTGTCGCATTGTTCCTCATTTAGAGTATAGAAGTCTCACCTTTGCGACATTTGTTACACTTTACAATAGAAATAGGTTATGGATTGGCGGTAGTCCTCTATTTATTTTCAAAGTCTAACAAGAAGTTGTTCTTAACTAAGTGCAACATTTGGATAAAAAAAAATAGCAAGTGAGATTTTTGTTGAAATTTTTCAATGCCTAAAATATCATTTCGATGGTAAAAATAACCAAGCGAGTATAGAACTTTCTGTCTTTATGGTTTAAGGGCTGCTCTCTTAACTTCTTTTACTGAATGAAACCAATATTTCCACGATGGATACGAAAAGAATTTGATTTAAGTAGAGTTTCATCTATTGACCTATGGTTGACTTCTCGTTTTGATTATCACAAACAAAATGCGTTTATTTTTAACAATTCTTAGAAGATTGCTATCGAAATGAAAGTCAAAACATACTGCTAATCAAATTTGAAGAGGCAAAGTTAGAAATAAACTAATTCGCAAGCGATAAATGACACGGAAGCAAAATCAATGTTGTGAAGATAGCTATCAAAATGAAAGTCAAAGCATAAATCTAGCATTTATGTCAAGAAGAAAAGCCTCATTGAAGATATTAGACTTAGACATTTTAATCTCATATGTAAAGGTAATATGTTTCAACATTTGGGAATAAATCTTAAAAGGCTCAAGTATCGGTTTTATACACAAGAAAATTCATCTAACAAAAATATTTACATAAGTTAATTTTTCAAGATAACGATTTCAATCTTTATACTAAAAAGTGTAACTTATCTTGAAAAATCAAGTAAAAACATCCTTCAAAAAATTACTTTTGTCAAAATCATTGAAGAAGGAATTTTACCAAAATTGACCGTAGCGGATGTCTGGCAGAATCAACGGTAAAATTTTTAACCGTTTTGAGTTACAATGGCTAGTGAACCGTCCGACACTATAGTGGACATCCGGCATGATCATCCGGTTGGACATATTTTTTGATGGTTATTAAACTATAAATACTTCCTCACTTTGCATTCATTGACATACTTTGAAGAGCAATTTAGTGAGACTTTTATTGATTTCAATTACCTTATTTTCAATCTTTAGAAGATCAACATATTTAATTGTTGAAAAACTTTTTGAATGATCAAAATTTGTAAAAATCTTTCATCTCAATTAAAATTTTTCAAACAAACACTTGAGCTGTATTCTTTACAAATTATTGAAGTGTAGAGCATACTTCTCTTTTAATACTTAATTGTGATCATATCATTTATTAAGAGAGAAGCTTTCACTTGTAATTTTTTTCTCCCTTTTTCTTGTAGGTCGTGTTGAAGTCCCGAAAATTTCAAATTAGTGTTCATTGGTTGTAAGTCACCGAAAGTATTGTAAGGGTTGGATTGCATCATAAGTCATTTAACATTAGTGAAAAAGGTCTTGCTCGTGACGGAAAGCTTAGTAACAAGGGATGTAGATCGTTGACTAGATCGAACCTCTATAATTACATCATTTGTGCTTTCTCTTCCCTTCTACTTATTATGTTCCTACTTGCGTTATCTTTCTTTCAATATTAATTTACTTGCTATTTGTTTAAGTTTCCAATCATTTTCGAAAAAGTTTTAGAAAACAAATTCACTTATCTCTTGGTTAGTCGTTCTTGGGCTTTCATCATCCTCTCCTTTGTTGCATTCTATCTTTTTTCTTTGATTTTGCTGATTTTTTGGTGAAATAATAGATCGTCTTATTTAAAAAAAATATTAAAATCATATTTATATAATTTTACTTAAGGTTATTTAAGTAAATAAGAAAAATACTTAAAATTGTGATGTATCAAATAAAATTCGTGATGGTAATTGTAAACATAAAAAAATAAATAAAGAAAGAAAATGGATTTGGTCGATTTAAATCATTAGCCCAATTAAATTAAAGTCTACTAGGGACATAAACCTAAAGACCCATGTCACATTTTAAATAATTAAATAAAATCATAATTACTCAATTATTTATTTTAATTAAATATAATTGAGTAATTATCAAAATTAGCACAAATTCTACCTTATAAATAGGACCAATGGTCCATAAGACAGGGGCAGAAGAAAAAGATGAAAGAAAAGCAAGAAAAAGCAAAAGCAAAGAAAGCAACCACGAAGTGCTGAAGAAATTTCAAGGCTGGAGGAATGGAAGAAATTCTCTCAAACCTAAATTCGGAGAACCCCAAGAAGATTAAAATCTTCTTCTAATCAAACAGGTTCACGCCAAGTCCAAGAAAATTAAAATCTTCTTCAAATCAAATCAAATTTAAGTTCAAATTCAAGCCCTGAAGTTCAAGTATCGAACAAGTTAAGTCTCAACAAATCAAATTTTCAACAAATTCTCGAAGACCAGGATTCAAACTATGTGGCCCCTCGTCTTCAAATATTCAGGTTACTAATCAGAGAATTTTTGCAATATTGCAATTACAAGAAGGTCAACATCACTTGTATTTATCAAAATACAATTTGTAACAATTTCTGTATTTTAATACACAAAATTTCGTCGTATAAATTTTTGGGCACGCCCAGTGGTACCTTCTTATAATATCATCTTTTGATCTCAGAATTTTCAAGTTTCAACCACCACATTAGCAATGGCAAGTGAAAAGGCGGAACATATTATGACTCATCTTGAAGAGACACTTGCCGAACCCTTCCATATGACCAGGGCCCAAACAAAAATTAGGAAAACTGAACTGGTCCCACCATTGAAGAAATTCTTTAACAAAGGTAAAATGAAAATTCCTTTCAAAAAGCCAAACTTTCATTCGACAGAAAAAATCATGAGTTCGGCAAAAAGCTCTCATTTAGGATCCATCTCCAGTGGTAGATGGTCTGGATCCCCTCATACCACTTCTCAGCAAAGGTGGAGAGATGATGCTTCATCTGAAGAATTACTTGAGCCAGTGATGGTCACGAAAGTGGCATCGGGCTCAGATGATCGAATCCAACAAATGACTTTAGCCATTGAAAAATTAACAAAGTCGTTAGAAGACAAAGATACACAGATTACTACATTCATGCATAGGCTAGGGTCCCAAAAAAATCCACCGGTTAAAGAAGATCAAGAAAATTCAGTAGCTTCCAAGACCAAAGAGTTAGAAGTCCAAGAGTGCTAACAGAAGCAAGATAGGCATTATCAGATAGTTGTTCAAAACATATTGCGTGACACCACTCAACTTTCTGTTGCCTCTTTATCCGTCCAACAAATTCAATATATGATTACAGACACCATTCCTTCATAGTATGGTGGTTCATTGCAATCTTCATTGGTGTATGCTAAGCCCTATAGTCATGGAAGTGATGAAATGAAGATGCCACTTGGTTCCCAACATCTGAAATTTCAATGTTTTAATGGAAAGGGCAACCCAAAACTATATGTTGCTCATTTCATTGAGATGTATAACAATGCAGACACTTATAATGACACCATGATGAAGCAGTTTGTACACTCCCTCAAAGGTTCCGCATTTGAATAGTATACGGACTTACCAGCAGGATCAATTGATAGTTGGGATAAACTCGAGCAAGAATTCCTAACACGCTTCCACAGCATCCGGTGAACTGTCATCCTTCTAGAACTTGTTCGAACAAAGGAGAGCAAGGAAGTGCTTGTTGTGGAGTACATTGAACGTTGGAAGAACTCTTGCTTAATTACAAAGAACGAATAAGCTAAGCATCTTTCATCGACATGTGTGTACAAGACATGCATTGGGGATTACTTTATAATCTTCGGGCAAATATACCGCACTCATTTGAAGAATTAGCGACATGTGCTCATGACCTGGAGTTCCATATTGCAAGACATGGGAGTTACTTGCCAAGTGATTCACGTGACAAAAAGGATTCTAAGAAAGAAATAAAGAAAGACTTCAAGGCAAGTAAATCCAAAGAAGCTATGACGATTTCTATTGTTCCTACAAAGATAGCCTTCCAGGGTCAAACTTGAACCTAAAATCGAAGCCAAAATTCAAAACTAACAAAGGACAAGTCCAAAGCAGATATCATGTGACTCTAAAGGAACTTGAAGGAAAGGAGTGCCCATTCTTAGATTTTGAAGTTTCTGGGATCCTAGATCAGCTCTTTGAACAAAAGATAATCAAACTCCCAGTACCGAAAAGACCCGAGAAAGCTGGTAAGATCAATAATCCTAAATGCTATAAATTTCACAAAATCATTAGTCACCCAGTGAAAAAAATGCTCTGTCTTGAAAGATCTTATTCTTTGTCTGGACAAAGAAAATAAGATCAAACGTAAAACCAGAGAAAATCCAATAGTCGCCTACTCGATAATTTCATTCAGATCATTTGATCCAATTCCCATTACAGGGAAGAAATAAACATTTTCTAATGTACACGATGCTTATAAATCGTTAGTTGAAGAGTTTGGACCTCAACTTCCAGAAGGAGCCATTCTAGTGGAGTTTGAGATAGATGGAGAAATCACCATCAGTTATGTCTATTCTGTGATGGATCGACCAAGCGCACCCAATCGTCCAACCTTTTATGAAATTATAACAGGTGAATTTGATATTTGGAATTCTGATTCAGAGTCCGAAGATGAGATCGGTGGTGGCTGGTCCACTTTCATAAGTAGGAAAGAGAAACACTGAATGTCAAACAAAACAAGTAAAATATTACCTTCTACACCTCTTGCAGGAACAGAGCTGGGGGAATTGGGCACAAAAATTCAACCTAATGAAGAGGAAACACTAGAAGAAGATTAGCGGGGCATGAACCCTTGTGAAAAGACATCGTCAAAAGGCTCCACAACTCCCAAGTTCTAATTTCTGTGATAAGAAATCAAGACTAAGGAACAACCAAGAAAAAAGGCCTGAAGCCAAGCCAAGAGTATCTACTAAATCAACTAGGGGAGAAACAGCTCCACATGTTCTTTCTAGACTACCGACCCTAGGTAGTTATTTTCTCAAGGGTTTCTCCGATAAAGAATGTCTTAAATCCAATGTAATCAATATATAGGAGAAAAATGAAACGAAGAACGTATTGAGGCGGACTTCAAAATAGAAGAAAATTATCTCATGACTCAATAATATTTCTATCAATACAAATCTAATAGAGTCTCTTAGTCTTTCTTTCGATGATCAAATGGCTTTGGTTGTAACGTTAATCGATCTGAAAGAATATGAAGGTAAAGTTTTAGAACATATTGGATTCACAACTCCTAAAAACTATATGGCTGCCATAACATTCGACGATGAAGATTTACAACTGGGTTCTCATCCATATAATAGGCCACTGTATATTAGGGATTATATTTGAGAATACAAGATAAATCGCATAATGATCGAGTATGGATTTGCTGCGAATATTATGCCGATCAAAATAATGAAGTTTAGAATTAATGGTGGTGATCTATCCAAAAGCAAAATCATGATTCAAGGATTCTATTAGAAAGGTCAACGAGCCATTGTCATGATCCGCCTAAAGCTGCAATAAGAGAATTAATCTCCTCGGATCTTTTCCATGTCATCGATGCTAAAACATCATACGAGTTACTCCTTGGACATGTTTGGGTACATGAAACTAGAGTATTACCTTCAACTTGGCACTAATGCTTCAAATATAGCCGAGACGGAGAAGTCAAATGTGTGGTAGCTGAGTCCAAACCTTTTTTCGAAGAAGAATCCCATTTTGCTAATGCCAAATTTTACATGGAAGATGATGAGTGCAATTCTGCAGGTTTGATCATGTCTAGATTTAAAATCAAAGAAGATGCAAACGATCATGATACGTCGAGTGCTGCTCAATCTCATCAACTTAATTAAAGGCAAGTCAAAATTTACATCTCAAGGATTCTCTGGAGGCTAAAAACTCCAAATAGAATCAACTAATATTGAGGTATTGAGAAAGGAGTTAACTCTTCCAATACGTAATATTTCAAAATTGCTTCTACCCCATAAACTCATGGCAGTTCAAGAGAAATATAAACCTACATCAGAGGCTTTGACATCTATTCCAGACATATCAAAACTTTGTATTTCTAGCTCATCCAAACAAGAAAGAACTAATAAATCAAAACAAACTTTCAAAGGATGTTAAAATCCTGAAGTTAAAAAGTTGTTAGAAAATGTCGAGTTTGGAAAAGGAGAGCTTCGAAAATTAGGTGATCTTGACGCTATCCTTTCAAATGGGCTTGTCCCTTCTAATTCTAATGGAACGCTGGTGTCCCGACCCAAGTATGGTTTGGGATATGATCCCAATTCACCTAGAAAGATTAAGGTTAAGAATGTTTCCTCAAATCCCATCATGATTCAAATTTATGAAGTTGCAGAAGAGAAATCAGAACAGTCGAGACCTTCAGTGTTCGATCGAATTGTAAATGAGAATGTCAGAGTTTCAGTGTTCATAAGGTTAAAGGGAGAATCATCCCTAGTGGGTGACATAAAAGGTAAAGCCTCTGTCTTCCAAAGGTTAAGTGAAGATCCTTCTTCTTCTATCCAAATTGATAGAAATGCACAAGCGTCCCAGATGTCATCTCAAAGACAATCTGCCTTTTCTCTACTTGGAATTAAAACTTCAAATCTAAGTTCGAAACCACAACAATCAAGAAGAAGACGAAGACATCAAAAAGTTCACCCATCCCTAAAGGGTAATGAAGATAAGGAAGAAGTCTTCGTCAATCACATAGACTTTGAAGAAGCTTTCGACTTAGACTCTGAGTCCGAAAGTTCTTTCACAATCGATGAACCTAAACTAGACCTACCTATCTTTGAAAAAGGGGGACAAGTGACTGTAGATGATTTGAACAATTGAACTTGGGAATCGAAGAAAACCCGAGACCAGTATTTGTAAGTGTCCTCCTCGGTCAAAAAGAGGAATCCGAGTACATTAATTTTCTTTAGGAATACAAAGACGTGTTTACATGGTCTTACAAAGAAATGACATCCTAAAGTTGCAGTGCATCATCTTGCAGTAAGACATGGAGTTCGACCGATCAAGCAATCTCAAAGAAGATTTCGACCGAAACTTATCCCTCAAATTGTAGTGAAAGTCAAACTTATTGAAACTGGATTCATACGCGAAGTGAAATACCTAATGTGGATCGTGAACATTGTTCCTGTCAAAAAGAAGAATGGGCAATTACGAATTTGCGTTGACTTTCGAGATCTGAATCAAGCATGTTTGAAAGATGATTTTCTACTTTCGATAACAGAGTTGATAGTGGATGCAACTATCGGATATGAAGTCTTATCTTTTATGGAATAAATTTCTATATACAACCAGATATGAAAGAACCCAAGAGACGAGCAATGCAAAAGATTTTCGATGACATGCTGCATATGAACGTGGAGTGCTATGTGGATGATCTTATTGCTAATACAAAGAGATGTTTTGGTCATTTACAAAATTTACGGGATCTTTTCAAAAGATTTCGAAAATACCAATTGAAGATAAATCTGCTGAAGTGTACATTTGGTGTCACCTCTGGAAAAATTTCTTAGCTTCGTTGTTCGACACCGGGGCATTGAAATAGATCAATCAAAAATTGACACCATAATCAACATGCCAAAGCCAATAAATGTACGTAAGTTGAAAAGTCTTTAGGAAAAACTTGCATACTCTTCCAATCTTACCGGACACTGTCATCCATTCAACAAATTGTTGAAGAAAGATGTACCATTCGAGTGAGACAATGCTTGTCGAAATGCTTTTCAAAGCATTAAACAATATTTATCTTGTCCACCAGTACTCACAGCTTCAGTTCTAGGAAAGCCGCTGACTCTTTATGTGCCAGCACAAGAATATTCTCTAGGAGCACTTCTTATCCAAATCAATGATAAAGGAAAAGATAATGCGCTCTATTACTTAAGCCGGACACTGGTTGGCGCTGAAATGAAATATTCACCTATTGAAAAAATATGACTTGCATTAATCTGCGCGGCCAAAAAGTTGAGACATTATATGCAATCACACACAAACAATCTTATTTCAAAGATTGATCCATTAAAGTACATAATGTACATGCCAATTTTTTCTGGAAGGATTGGAAAATGGGCATTACTCTTGTCTGAGTTTGATATCAAACTCATTCCACAAAAGGTCATTAAAGGACATTCTTTGATGGATTTCCTTGCCGACCATCCAATTCCAACGAAGTGGGAACTTCAGGAAGACTTTCTCGACGAAGAAATCCTATTCACGGAAGTCATATCATCATGGAGGCTATACTTCGACGGGACAGCCCGAAGTTATGGTGTTGGAGCAGGAGTAGTCTTTGTCACTCCTCATGATCTCGTCATACCCTATTCTTTTGCACGAACAAAGACACGTTCAAACAATGTGGCAAAATATCAAGCCCCTATCCTTGACTTAGAGACAGTGTTAGATATGGATATTTATTAGTTGGAAGTCTTTGGAGATTCTATATTGATAATCAACCAACTTTTTAGGCCTGGGTGAACCGAACCAAAAATTTCGGGTATTTAGTAAATAGAACCGTCAGGTCCAAATATAATTATGGAACCGTTCGGGTTCGGTTCGATTTCGTTCGGTTCTGTGCTATAATTAAATTTTTTAACATTTATAACAACACTACATAAATACAACTAATAACACATTCAATTGTAATTTTATAAATTAATGAAATCCAATTTAACATGTATATAACAAGTTGTCCAACAAGATTAATTTACCAATCACATATAGGGAAGCTTACACACTACCTTATTCAAATGATCAACGGTCGAAGGTCACCATCTGAGCTCGGAGGTCATAGCTTCGGACTCAGAGGTTCTATACATCTATTTGAGTTTTGGAATGTCAGATGTGTTATGTATAGGTGATAATGTGTGTAATTTATTTAGGGTTAGTCATTAGTGGGTTTGATCGCTTGGATGTTGGGCTAAAAAATGGAAGAATAAAAACTAAAAATGGCACTTGGGCTAAAAATAAAAAAATTAGAAATTAAAAAAATTAGAAATGAAACAGATAATTGGGCTAAAAAATTGGATTTAGAAATTGGTTGGGTTAGGTCAAGCTAGCTAGACTAGGGTTTAGGAGATAAAGTATCAATTAATCACCTAATTTGTTTTAAAAAAAATTAAAATAATTTAATTTATTCAATATAAAAAAATAAAAATTAGGAATATTCGGTTCTTGGTCTAGAATCAAGAACTAAACCGTACCCGTCGATTCTTAATTCAAATACCCGTTCGGGTATTTAATTTGAGAAGAACTGTTGGGTTGGGTTCGGTTCGGTTTGAGAGATTTGCCCAGCTCTACAACTTTTAGTTGAGACTTGAAGCCATATCATGAATATGCGTCAATATTTATAAGACGATTTGATTCGGTAAAAATCAAATTCGTTCCGATAAGTGAAAATAGATAAGCTGATGCCTTACCTAATTTGGTCACTGTTTTAGCTAGGTCAGAAGAATTTTCACACTCCATATCAATTGCTCAAAGATACATGCTTTTGTCGTTGCTACCTAGTAATTTGAAAGAGAACAATAATGTCGAAGTAATCAAAGATGAGGAAAGAGAAGATTGGAAACGGCTAATGATCGATTTCCTTCAACATCAAAAGCTACTAGATAATCCAGGGCGAAAAGTTGAAATCAAGAGGCGTGCCTCCCGCTTTGTCTTTGTAAGGGAACATTTTATCGACGATCATTTGATGGAGTTTTCTTTCAATGATTAAGTAATGACGAAGAAACGTTGGCCGTGGTAGAAGTCCACTATGGAATTTGTGGTGCCCATCAATCTAGATCCAAACTCCATTTTTGAATAAAGAGGATGAGATATTACTGGCCAACTATGGTACAAGACACCATGGATTATGCAAGAAAATGTAAAGCTTGCCAAGTCCGCGTGAATTTTATCCATCAACCTCCGCAACCATTACATCCGACAGTAGCTTCATGGTCATTTGATACATGGGATCTTGATGAAATTGGACCTATAACTCCAAAGTCTTCAGCAGGGCATGCATGCATCCTCGCTAGACCGACTACTTTTCTAAGTGGGTCGAAGCCGTACCATTGAAGAAAGTAAAGAAAAAAATGTCGCAGATTTCATTTGCATTCAAATCATTTATCGATTTGGTGTCCTGCGGCACATCATAACTGATAATGGCAAACCATTCTGCAATAACCACATAAACAATTTATGTGCAAAGTTTGGGTTCAAACAATACAACTCGTTTACGTACAATGCGGCAGCTAACAGATTGGCAGAGCGTTCAACAAAATACTAAGCAGTTTGTTAAAAAAAGATTGTCTCCAAATCAAAAAGAGATTGTCATGAGAAAAATGGTGTGAAGTCTTATGAGCTTATCTAACTATTTATCGGACTCTAACACAAGCCACTCGTTACGCCTTAGTATATGGGGTGGAAGCTGTACTTCCTCTGGAGTGTCAAATCTCGTCACTTCAAATTGCCATCCAAGAAGATTTGACAACTGAAGAAAATGCCCATCTTCGATTAGAAGAGCTAGAAGTTTTGGATAAAAAGAGGTTAGAAGCACAAATGCACCTAGGGTGCTATCAAGCTCGAATGGCAAAGTCCTTCAACAAAAAGGTCCGACAAAGATCATTTTAAGTTGGAGATTTAATACTTTCCTATGCAGGCCAATCGAAATCGTAAGGAAAATAGGGAGCAAGTTTCAGCCTATATGGGATGGTCCATTTCTTGTTACCCATGCATTCACTAAGGAGCGTACAAGATCGTTGACAAAGATGAACAGTAAATCGGGCCTATCAATGGAAAATTTTTAAAGTGTTTTTACGCCTGAAGTTCTTTATTTTTTCTTAAATTTTTCATTGTAAAAAAAATTATTCTTGTAATGAACCGTTACAGTTGATCTCGTTTGGGTACGTAAGTAACTTGAATAAATTATAAATTAAAGTTCAGTCACAACTAGTAAATTCATTCATTTATTTACAATTTGCTGTAGTAAAAAAGAATCACAAAAAATATTTAAAAGAAAAGTTCATCCAAAACAAAAATAGCAAGGCAAAATTCATACAATATGGTGTTAAAAAAGATAAAAAAAAAAAAAAAGTCTTGACTTCATCAAGATCACTAGCTATTGATCACTTGCAAGAAACTATCTTCAAGTGTCTTCCTTTTCTGGTCAATGAATTCTGTACTAGTGACATCTCTTGTATGTGATTCTTTCAATACTGCCTTTTAGTTCTAAACATACTCTTTTGTTCCTGCTGGGCTTGAAGTTCATCATGGAGTCTATCTAGTTCAAAGGTTAGTTGACTAATTTTGCCTTCTAGCGAAGAACACATGGAATTCTTTATTTCCAGCTGAATGTTCAAAAGTTTTAATTGCTCAGCCTTTTCTTCAACGGTTGGACAATCCAAATGTTGCTTTTTTTTTTCAAATAAGTAAGAGTCAACTTCTTTTAGAAACACATCCATGTGCTTCATCAAAGGCTCTGGGTCTCCATGGAATAAGTTGGTAATCACATTTTGAAGAATTGAATTATTTTCATCCCACCAAGATCGAATATTGGAGAATCTATACTTCAAGACGTCCTTAAAATACTTTTGAAGGTAATTAGTCATGGCTTATTACAGAACAGCCTTCAGATAAGAAGACTCTTGAGTAATTTCAGGTAGAGGACTAGACATGAAAGAACAAATTGGTGCAGCTCGATAATTATTTGTCTGTGAAAGCGAGATACTGACTACAACCAACGAAGATGGAACGACAGGAACTCCTTGATTGATCTCTGAAATGTTAGCTCTCACAGTCCTTGAATTCACTTCATCTTCAGTATTAAAATTTCCATGATAAGCACCGAAGCACCTTCATTGATGGTGCTCGAATATTTGCAAAGAGGGTCATGAGAATCATGAATACCATCTATTCCTTGAAATGCATCGATTCGCCCGTCATTCTCTCCAGTCTGATCTTGCAAAAAGTTCAGATTCATGGAGAAATTTAGTCCCTTAGGGATATTCGGGAAACCTACAGAAAATGAAGTATGACTTAAAAAAAAAAAGTGAAAAAAAGAGTGTGGCAAACGAAAGTAAGGAACACACTTGCATTTCGTGTTCAAGGCGACATGTCAAAAAATCCATCATTTGATGTTGTGTTCAGGAGGCTGATGTTAATGTGAGAAGCTCCAACTTCACATTTTTAAAGACTCGGAATAGCTTGAAGCGGTCTTGGTTCTACCGGTAGTTTGATTTTGTATATTCGAGAAAGGGGAGCTCGAAATTGAAGATTATGGCAGGAAATCAAATACAAGTAGTACATTAAAAAAAAAAGAGAGAGAGAAGAAGAACTATACCCGATCCCTAGAACTTTCATCTTCTAGAGTTAAAGTTTTTCCCGGTGCCTGGGATGCTCGATCTCCAGGACTACTGTGATCTGGAATTAAAATTACTTTTGGCACTTTATCGGTAGGCTCAGAGGTGGCAGAAATCTTTGCTAGGGGAACTATGATTTTAATTTTCTTAATACCTCTTTCATTTTGAGGGTTTTGATACTTCTTTCGGGAAGCCTCTTCAGGAGGAACATTCGGAGGATTTAACCCTCTAGCTATAACCCTATCTGGAGTTGGGCTAAGAATAAAGTCACGGCTCTCACTAGAAAATAAGACCTGCATTTGGACCCTGGTCAAGAGTGGCAACACTTGGCTATTCCACCAAGCCTAGTACTCAACATCAACGTTTTGATGTGTATCCCTCACATACTCTGGGATATGAAATACAGACCTACTTTTCGTCTGAGTCAAAGACAACCAAACGCAATACATGTCGCCTACATTAGGGGCAATATCCAGGTTTGTTGGTGAATCGGGAAGTCTCTGTCTAAAGCCAAATTGTCTTGCAAATCTGTGAGGGTTATACGCCTCAAGAATGAAGGGTGAATTTCCTCGACGATAAGAAACAAACTTAGATCGAATACTCATCATGAATTCTGAAGTATCCGCAGACCTTGGTTGATCATCTACACGTACATCAGGATGAGACGATGAGGATAATGGATTCCAGCAAAAGTCATTGGTGTCCATCGTTCCACAGATAGGATCTCGACAATCAACAACTTTTTTCTCCCAAGACTGGAAAGCATTCAAAGTACTGACATATCTTCGAATTACATGGCGAGAATAACTCTTGTCCACATGAGCATAAACATCTCGGACAAAATAAGTCACCGCCCAAGCATAAAGAAAATGTCCAGGAAATGAATGTGAAATTGAGTCAATGTTCGGGTTTGTCTTCTAGTTAGATGTTCGTGTAAGTTATCTATAAATGCTCGCTAATATGGGTGTAACCAGGCTGTAAGTATACCCGCCTGCTATCCTAGAAGATGCTTTAAAAGTCTTAACTCTGATACATTCGTCTCCAGTTGGAAGAATGAAACGACAAAACCACAAGGAGAGATAAGTTGCTATCTCTAATTCCTCTTCTTCTTTCATGGACAAAGATACTGGTAAATTACTCCAACAACGTCGATCCCTACAATAAATGTCTTTCGGCTTGTCTGCCACTACGGGCCTTCGTATTTTCTTTGATACTCTTTGATGACACCTCTTGAATGAATTTAAATTCATGGCATTCTTATAATTTTGTGTTGTCGAGGATTCTGGACACAACCATTCTCGTGAAATCAAAAATTAATCCAATTTTCGTGAGTAACCCAATTAGATTCATTCGCATGGGCGATCAATGCAAAAATCTTAAAGAGGTGCAGACAAGACTTGGAAAGATGATTTGTCAAATCTGAAAGGCTTGGGACTTCTTCCTCATGGTAATGACCCATGATTGAAAGCCCGCTTATCTCGTGGATGTCCTAAAGAGAAATGTCAATTTTACCATTGGCAGTCACAAAGGTGTTAGTCTCTAGACACCAAACCTCACAGAAAGCTCTATAAATAAAGTTTGGACGATGGTAATCTTTTTGTAGCGGAACTGATTGCAAAACCTAACTCGCGAAGATTCCTCTTGAGTAAAAGTTTTTGGACCCATAAAGACCACTCCCAAAATTTTGGAAGAAAGGAAATCTCTCCTCGACTGACTAATGCGGTTCCTCATCGTATTTCTCTATTATTAATCCTCTCACAAATTACAGTCTTTGGGATGCACTTCATGCTCTGGGAATGATGAGGTGGAAGACACAGAAAGGGAGGATGACTGCTAGAGCGGTTGGACTTGCCGGCATCTAAATCCTCGTCAAAATTCACTAATAGTGTGCAACTCCGACGATGACTCTAGAAGATCAGGATGAGGATCAGTTGCTGGCTTATGGACACTAAATTTAAGTTCACCTCGTACGCCAATCTGGGCATGGTATCCTACATCAGTATCTTTGAAATGTATATAACTTTTGCCTTGATTTTTAAGCTCAACAATTTTGTGTATGTCAGAGTATATTTTATCATTAGAACTTGTTCCGGCCATACCTGTAAAAAAAAAAAAAAAAAAGTCAGCTAAAAAAGGGACAATAAATCTCTTAAATTGGTTTATTGTCTAAAATCACGAGTCTCTCAAATATGTAAGCAGCCTTAACACAAAGTGTCTTGGATAGTTAAAGGAACATGTCCTTGGTCCTTAAGACAAAGTGTCTTGGATGGTTGAAGGAACAGGTCCTTGATCCTTAACACAAAGTGTCTTGGACGGTCGAAAAAACAGGTCATTGGTCCTCAACACAAAGTGTCTTGGACAGTTGAAGGAACATGTCCTTGGTCCTCAACACAAAGTGCATTGGTCAATAGAAGGAGCCAATCCTTGGTCCTTAACACAAAGTGCCTTAGACGATCGAAGGAACAAGTCCTTCGTCCGAAACATAAAGTGACTTGGACGGTCGAAAGAACAAGTCCTTAGTCCTCAATATAAAGTACCTTGGACGGTTGAAGGAGCCAATCCTTGGTCCCAAACATGAAGTGCCTTGGACGGTCGAAGGACCAAGTCATTGGTTCTCAACACAAAGTGTTTTGGATGGTCGAAGGAACAGGTTCTTGGTCCTCAACACAAAATGTTTTGGATGGTCGAAGGAGCAGGTCCTTGGTCCTCAACAAAAAAATGCATTGGATGGTGAAAAGTGGCAGTCTTTAGTTTGCAATTTTAAGTTTGTTCGTAAGCATATATTTCTTGAATTCATAGAATGATCGTAACATAAAAAAATTTTAACCTTTACAAGAAGAAAATTTTGAACCTGAAAATCCTTGATTCACTCCAAAAGGTTGAATTTCTGCACACACAAAAAAAATGTGAGTTCCAATTTCGTTAAAACAAAAATACAAAAAACAAACATAATAATAATAATAATAATAATAATAATAATAATAATAATGATAATAATAATCAACAAAAAGAGGATCAAAATAAAAAGACAATAAAAAAAGATATAAATAAAGACAAGAAGAAGAAGGAGAAGAAAAGAAAAGTTACGTGTAAGAAAAAAAGGAAAAAGGGAAAGGGTTCTCATGGTTCATCGCAATAATAATAATAATAATAATAATAATAATAATAATAATAATAATAATAATAATAATAATAATAATGGTTTCTGCTAGGTTCTCATGGTTCCCTGCAAAAAAAATATAATAATAATAGTTTCTGCTGGCAGAAACCAGAAACCAATTGGAATTGGCAATGGTTTCTGTCGGCGAAACCACGTGCAAAAAAAATTAAAAAAATAAATTCAAACAATTGATTGGTGGCAGATAATCGTTTGGTTTCTACAACTAAACAGTTGTGTGGTTTGGTTTCTATCGCATAGCAGAAACCAATTGGATTTGGCAATGGTTTCCGTTGGCGAAACCACGTGCAAAAAATAATTAAAAAAATAAATTCAAACAATTGATTGGTGGCAGACAATCGTTTGGTTTCTGCTACTAAACGGTTGTTTGGTTTGGTTTCTGTTGCAGAAACCAAGAAAAGTTAATATGGAAAAAAAAAAAAACTAGTAAAAGTTTTTGGCAGAATCCATGAAACCAAGAATCTCGATGACTAAAAAAAAAAAAAAAAAAGCGAGAGAGAGGGAAAAAAAAATAAATCTTTACCTCTATTTGCAAGATTTAACATAGTTGTTTCCAAGTTTCATAATCTATTCATATAAATAGGATGGTATCGGACTTTACTTTAGCCCAATTTACTGTGGAACATAAAAAGTCCATTCAAATAAAATTTGTTGTGGGTCGTATAAAATAAGTGAATAAATAAATAAATATTCGAAATTCGACAAAAGAAATTTCTTATTCTCACATTTGAAGGATAAGAATTTCATCAAATTCACTCAAATCTTCCATCCGTATTAATTTACTAACAGGAAGTCTGAGTTCAAATCAAATCCAAGAAAAAAATTTAAAAAAATTCGAAAATCAAGATTTATTAATTTATTTATTTCATAATAAATAAATAAATAAATCTTAAAGGAGCATTTGTAGACATAAAAAAAATAAAGAAAATGGATTGGGTTGATTTAAATCATTAGCCCAATTAAATTAAAGTCTACTAAGGTCTATAAACCCGAAGGCTCATGTCACCTTTTAAATAAATGAATAAATAAACAAATAAATAAATAAAATTATAATTACTCAATTATTTATTTTAATTAAATATAATTGAATAATTATCAAAATGAGTATGAATTCTCCCCTATAAATAGGATCAATGGTCCATAAGACAGAGGTAAAAGAAGAAGGTGAAAGAAAAGTAGGAAAAAGCGAAAGCAACCACGAAGTGCTGAAAAAATTATAGGGCCGGAGGAAGGGAAGAAATTCTCTAAAACCTAAAATCGGTGAATCCCAAGAAGATTAAAATCTTCTTCGAATCAAGCAGGTTCACTCCAAGTCCAAGAAAATCAAAGTCTTCTTCAAATTAAATCAAATTCAAGTTTGAGTTTAAGTTCAAGCCCTGAAGTTCAAGCATTGAACAAGTCAAGTCTTAACAAATCAAATTTTCAACAAATTCTCGAAGATCAGAATTCAAGTTACGTGGCCCCTCTCTTCAAATATTCAAATCATTAATCAGAGAATTTTTACAATTTTACAATTACAAGAAGGTCAACATCACTTGTATTTATCAAAATACAATTTGTAACGATTTCTTTATTTTAATACACGAAATTTCGTTGTACAGTAATATAATTAGCCTTCGAAAAATCATATGAAAAGCGATTTAAAAAATAAAAAATATTATGTAAAATTAGTGTCACTTTTAAATTAAAAAGTAACTTATACTGCCACTTTCTTTATTTGATAGATTAAATTATATCAGTTTTTTGTTGTATTAAATAGGAAAGTAATTCGATAAATGACAGAAATTTTAAAAAGTGACAAAAATTCAAATAAACGATAAACACTCACAAAAATGAGAAACATCAATTAAAAGCTGAGAATATATTTCAGGATGATTGATTTTTTCTACATGTCTTCTTTTTATGATTATATTCCACTTTATTTTAGGAGCACAACACTTTATAAGTTGGATCTGACAAAAATTCAAAAAATTGACAAATTTAAAAAATTGGCAAACACTCAATAAAATGAATTTAAGAAAAGTAATAGAAATTCAAAAAAGCGACAAACGCTCAAAAAAGAATGGAACACTAGTCAAAACCTTAGAATAAATATAGTGGTAATTGATTTTCTTCTACATCTTTTCTATTAATGATTATGTTTCACTTCTATTAATAAACCATAGACATAACTTTATTTTAGAAACACAACACACTATAAGTTGGGAGTGAACAAATTTAAAAAAAGAAAGTGACAAACATTAAGAAAAGTGAAAACATCAATCAAAATCTTAGAACACATTATTCTATAATTACTTAGCAACGGTTTCATGTTTTAAATTCGGACTTGAAATTCGCATTAATATCAAATTGTCATTGTCAAAAGTTACATTGCTTAAAAATTTTCGCAAGCTAAGCAATTTTGCTAGTACATTAAGATGCTTTTGATAAATAAATAGAAAGAAAATAAAAACATGCAAACATAGAATAGGCTTGTTGAATGCCTTGAAATTTCGTTTTAACCTCTTCCACATACTTCAAATTCCCCGTTGCAGCACAATGATCCGGGTACCATCTCTATAATGAGACAATGAATCGACCATAAATCTACATAGAAAAATGAATAACATAGATTTTGAAGATTATTTCTACATATTCCACGCATTTGATCATACATTCAGAATCCCCCCTTTTTTTTTTTTCCTAATAATACATTTTGGAATAGTGATTTGATGGAGAAAATGTGGTTATAAAATTAAAAAAAAAAGTTTTAGATTTACGTGTAATATTATTTTATTGAAAAATGTGTAATTAAAAATAAGATAGAAAATAATATATTTTGAAAATAATGGAAATCAAACAATGGCCCAGTAAAGCATTTATGTATTAGTAACGAAGTTTTTACAAGAAAACAGAGCATAGGATAACCAGGGCCTAAGATATATAAAATTCCAAATTCCAAAAAGAAGAATCAATCAAGAACACAAAGAGAACATTCTTGAAATCCCACTAAGATGCTTTTGATAAATAAATAGAAAGAAAATAAAAACATGCAAACATAGAATAGGCTTGTTGAATGCCTTGAAATTTCGTTTTAACCTCTTCCACGTACTTCAAATTCCCCGTTGCAGCACAATGATCCGGGTACCATCTGTATAATGAGACAATGAATCGACCATAAATCTACATAGAAAAATGAATAACATAGATTTTGAAGATTATTTCTACATATTCCACGCATTTGATCATACATTCAGAATCTTTTTTTTTTTTTTCCAATAATGCATTTTGGAATAGTGATTTGATGGATAAAATGTAATTATAAAATAAAGAAAAATTCTAGATTTACGTGTAATATTATTTTATTAAAAAATGTGTAATTGAAAATAAGATAGAAAAAATATATTTTAAAAATAATGGGAATCAAACAATGGCCCGATAAAGCATTTATGTATTAGTAATGAAGTTTTTACAAGAAACCAGGGCCTAAGATATATAAAATTCCAAATTCCAAAAAGAAGAATCAATCAAGAACACAAAGAGAACATTCTTGAAATCCCATGAAATCTACTACCCTCCCCTTATTTACATGAATTTCAAAAGGGTGGAATCTGAGCTCTGTTGCCGTTCATTCCTGTTTCAAACTCAGAATTACATAAAAATTATTGTTCTTGTTATCCTCAGCTGCCATTTTTCAAACCATCTCAGAACCAAGGGACTCTTATTATACCTTGGAATCCTCTTTTCAAGATCAGTCACCCAAAGTCTCAATGAAAGATATGGGAGTTTCCGGATTATCTAATTTTTTAAGATGTTGGGCCTAATTTGTACAAAAACAAGTATTTTTTTAAAAGACTCCTAAATTTGTGTCCTAAATTTTAGTGGGTGGTTGAATTTTATTAATTGTACTATAATTAAATCATTTTATCTAAATTTATTAACTTTGCAATAGAAATATTAACGTGGAAATTTATAATATAGATAATTGCAGTTGTGCCTCAAATTTTCAAAGCACATTTTTTGGGGTAAACAAAAGACATTGGGTTTGGAGCATCTAAATAAGTATGGACTTAACTATGTGTAGAGACTGATATATTAGAGTTGTATTTAATGATTGACAAAATATTTATGGATATATATAGAGTTATGGTCCTCAATTCATATGTGATTCTCATTCTATGTGTCATTCCATCAACACAAAAATATCAAAAGAAAAATATTGAATAGGAAGGTTCAAAACCCACAATAAAAAAAGAAAGTATTGAAACAATCAAGATTATGGAACAAGAAGACAAAGTCAAGAACAAGACTTCAAGAATCAAAAGAGGGAATATTTAAGATTAAAGATTAAGAAGCCAAACATGAAGAGATTGTAATTGATCTTCAAGATTCAAGATTTAGTTCCGGCATTAAAGAATTATTCCCAAAGAATTAAAGCATGTTTGGTGTTTGATAATTCTCTTGGTGATTTGATATGGAGAATATTGACTGTTGGGCTGTGATGCCAGGTCCAGTTCAATAGTTAAGCAATAATGAAAAATGGCCTTCGACTCAGATGGAAATAATACTTGCCCAATATTTCATTGAGACGGCCCACTACTCGAGCCCAATAATTAACCTACCATACTTGTCGCTTTGGACCGTTAGATTTACTTCAAATCAACGGCTGATGGTTTTGAGTATAAATAGCGTGTTTCTCTTAACCCTAAAGGTGATTCGTTTCATTTTTCTGTGTCTTGAGGTCTAGAATCTTCAAGAGTTTTCTGTCATCTTCCTTTCGTCTTCTCTGTGTGAGTCGATAGAAATTCTCCAAGTGAGAATTGAGTCTTGGTAATTTCTCTGTGTGAGTTAGGTCGTTGATCTATTGTTGTGTCCATTTTATGGTCCATTGAAGCGACTTCATACTTGTAGACTTGTTAGGGTTCTTAGGTTTTGCTCGGAGCCTCTATGATGATTCAGATAGGTACATGTGTCTGAGCCTAATCTGGTTGAAGTTTTGGTGTCTAGTGGTTTAGTTTGTACCAATATTCATGTGTAACATCCAAATCTGTAATTTTTGTCCATTGAGTTTGTAATAATAGTGGTATCAGAGCCTTTTTTTTTTTTACTTTTATTTGGGCTTTGATTGAAGATTGGACCTGGAAAATTATTTTCCAATGTTCGTCTTAGGATTGATTGAAATTTTGTGGAACCCTAGATCAAGATTTGTTTTGATCTGGGGCTTAGATTTACATATTTGTCTTGTTGCTGTTTAAATCTAAAAGTTCTTTGTGATTCAATGGATTGATCTGAAATAGTGACCCCAAACTTGAAATCTTTGGTGGATTGATCCTTGTGGTGGAACACCGAATCTTGGTTGTCGTAAAGGGGCTTTATATAACCCCTAACATTTGGTCTTCTTGGTGGTTAAATCCTAAGAACCAACCTCTGGTTTGCGACATTTTTACTCTCATAGAAATTCTATATATTAGGTTCTTGTTTGTTTCTTTTACGTGATACTGTTTTAAATTGTGAAGTAATCATTAATTTTTTTACTGTGACTTGCTGTATTAGATCATATAGTCTTCCTGATGTATTCAAAAATTAGACTTGACCTAAGAACATAATTCTCACGGAACCCTGGAGAATTTGATCATCTTGGGTGACTATTGGTGATAATTCTTTCATTCTTTAGACCACTTTATTTTTTGTGATCTAGCATCTCTCTTTTGTGAAGGTCAAAATCTCATTAGTGTTCAAAAGTTGATCAATTGTCTAGTTTTTTTAAATCTTTGAAATACTTTATGTTATTTCTTGATTAAAAATGATAAACACCTCTTTTGAACTTGGTGTTTTTGATGGAGAGGGAATTTTCTCATTTGGCAACAAAAAATGAAATGTCAAAAGTTTCCAAAGTAATAACACAAGAATATCTTGAAACTATGACAACTGATCAAAAGAATGAAACTAATGAACTTGCTTATACGCCTATTATCTTTGCATTTATTTGATCAAGTGTCGAGAAAAGTAGGAAAGCATGATGATGCTAAGATACCATGGAATGAATTAGAGAAACTTTATCTTGTTTAGTCTTTGCTTGATAAACTGTTTTCGTTAGAGAAATTCTTTAGCTTTAGGATTGATCCCTCTAAAGATTTAGAGGACAGTCTTAACACTTTTAATAAGTTAGTTCAAGATATTACTAATGCTGGTGATAAAGTTTTTGAAGCATATAAGGCTGTTGTATATTAAATGCCATCCCCGAAACATATAAAGAAGTAAAAGCTACAATAAAATATGGTAGAGATATCCTTAACCTTGATATAGTAATAAATTCTTTAAGGAGTAAGGAACTTGAACTTAAAATTTAAAGAAATAATACAGGACTAGAAAACTTGTTTGTTAGAGGTAGGACTTTAAGTATGCTCAATACTACTCACAAAGATTAGAGTAACCAAAGAACCAATCATAAGAAATTTAAAAGCAATGGTAGGTCTAAATATCTAAGACAAGAAATAAAAAATGCTATGGGTGTGGAAAGATAAGACACTTTATCAATTATTGTTATAAGAAGAAGATTAAACAAAAAGGTAAAGGTGTAGATAAGGGCAATGTAGTAAAACCTACTAGTGTTGATGTATATGCTGTGACTGAACAAATGTTTGACCCCAACACTGTAAATGCTGTTGATCAAGGAAAGTAGATCCAGGAATGGATCATTGACTTTGGTTGTACCTTCCATATGACCTCTAGAAAAAATTGGCTAGAAGTCTTTAAGAAAATTAGTGGAAGAGAGGTAGTTAGGGGGAACAACATAGCCTATAGGGTTGACGGGTTTGGGAAGATAATATTGAAATTAGAAAATGGATATATCTATACCTTTGAAAGGGTTAGATATGTTCCTGAACTTAACAGGAACCTAATTTCAATGGGAAACTTTGATGATATAGGCCTACAGAGTAAAATTGGTGATGGCTTCTTAAAGGTGATAAAAGGTTCCCTTGTTATCCTTAAGGGGATTAAAAGAAATGAAATTTATTTGGTTAAGGCCAATACAGTAGGTAATGATATTGCTGAATCTTCCAGTGCTAAGCTTGATGCTACTTTAAAGTGGCGAAAGAGACAAGGTCATGTAAGTGAAAAAAGCCTACAGATCCTTCACAAGAAGGGTGTGTTTGGAAAAGACCCTATAGCTAAAATGTCTTTTTGTGAAAATTGCACTTTAAGTAAGTAGCATAGACTGCACTCCAAAGCATATAACCACCTCCATCCTTAAATATATGCATTCTGACTTATGGGGGCCTTCATCTACTATTACTCAAGGGAGAAACAGATATTTTCTATCCTCGATTGATGATTACTCTAGAAATGTTTGGATTTACCTGTTGAAACAGAAATCTGAAACTTTTGAGAAGTTTAAAATCTGGGAAAACTTGATGAAAATTCAAACTAGGAAAAGGATCAAAGTGCTTAGAACTGATAATGGCCTAGAATTCTACAATAATGAGCTTGATTAGTTCTCTAATAGTACAGGAATTGAGAGACGTAGGACAACCCTTTATACCCCTCAGTAGAATGGAGTTGCTGAGAGGATTAATAGGATTGCTTATAAGCTCTGGCGTTCCTAAATTCCTATGAGGTGAAGTTTGATGACAGATTCATTTATTGTCAATAGAGCACCTTCAAGTGCTTTGGGTAATAAAACACCTGAGGAACAATAAACAGGCCGAATTCCCGATTATTCACACTAAAACATTTTTGGATGTGCAGCCTATTCCCATCAGAGTGTAAGCAAATTACAACCTAGGGCCTAGAAATGAGTTTTCTTGGGATACCCTGATGGGGTTAAAGGTTATAGGCTGTGGAATGGGGAACAAAAGGTTTTAAGATCATCACCAGTAGGGATGTTACCTTTGATGAGACAAATATGCCTTTTTTTAAAAACAATTAGTCAAATGGTCTGCCTAGTGTTGAAGAAATTGGTGGTACCAAGCTGCAGGTGAAAAAAGAAGCTAAAAATGCTTTTGACACTCAAGAGATTGAAGAAGGGAATGTACAGGAGAACTTAGGAAGTCAGCCTATAGAGTTGGGAAATTACCATTTAACTAGAGATGGAACTAGGAGAGAAATAAGAGAGCCCGTTAGGTATAAAGACTACCTTTCATTTTCTATTCTATCTTAACAAGACCTTGTCTTTAGAGAACTAAGTTCTTATAAAGAGGCCATAGGCAGCCAAAAATCTGAAAATTGGCAGGCTGCCATGGAAGATGAGATAGATTCCTTAATAAAGAAAAATAAAAATAAAACTTGGACTTTAGTTCCTAAACCTGCATGTAAGACACTCATTGATTGCAAGTGGATATTTTGTGTTAAGGAAGGAAACCATGAAATGACGCCTATAAGATTCAAGGCTATACTTATTGCAAAGGAGTTTACACAAAAGGAAGGCATAGATTATAATAAAATCTTCCCCCCTGTGGTTAAGTATACTATCATTAGAGTTATGCTTACTCTTGTAACACATTATGATTTTGAACTTGAACAAATAGATGTAAAAACTGTCTTATTGCATGGTAACCTAGATGAAGTGATTTATATGAAACAACTACTTGGTTTTGTTGATAAATCCAAACATGAACGTGTGTGTTTGCTAAAAAGATCTTTATATGGGTTAAAGCAATCTCCTAGACAGTGATACAGAAGATTTGATAATTTTGTATCTACTATTGATTTTATAAGAAGTCAATTTGATTATTTCCTTTATCTTAAAGAGGTGAAGAAAGTACTATTATTGCTTTATATTTCTTTATGTGGATGATAAGTTGTTGTTAGGGCAAAATATGTATGTTGTTAATGAGATAAAAAGGTCTTTTAAGTGCTGAATTTGAAATGAAAGATCTAGGTCATGCTAAAGTATTCTAGGGATGGAAATAACAAGAAACAGAAGCAACAGGTTATTGAGTCTAAAACAAACTACTTATGTTGAGAAAATGTTGACTAGATTTGTCATGCATAATGCTAAACCTGTTATCCTTCCCTTAGCTAGCCATTTTAAACTAAGTAAAGAACAATGTCTTGTTGATGAATCTGATATTGAACAAATGGAAAGAGTTCCCTATGCTAATGATGTAAGATCAGTTATGTACACTATGGTTTGCACAAGGCCTAATGTAGCCCATTCCATTAGTACTCTTAGCAGATACATGGCTAACCCAAGACCAGAATATTAGGTTGCTTTAAACTTTAAAATGGTTGTTGAGATACTTGAAAGTATCTTCACATTTAGATTTATCCTTTAGTGCCTGTAATGAGAGTGTAGTACTTAAGGGTTTTGTTGACTCTGACTTTTTTGAAAATAGGGATAATAGGAAATCCACTACAGCATATATGTTTACTTTATGTGGAACACGTATTAGTTAGAAGTCCTAATTCCAACTAGTTGTAGCCTTGCCTACAATCGAGGCTGAATATGTGGCTGCAATTAAGCCAATTAAGGAAGCTTTATGGTTTAAGGGTTTGCTATTTGACGTTTGATTACACCCAAAGTTTAACACGGTAATTATAGTATAGCCTTGGGGGTGTCGATTCCACAGGGAGATAGGAAATGCTCAAAGGATCAAAAGCTTGGCGGTTACAGGAATTATGTGAAACTAGTTTATAAATTTGGAATAAAATTTAAATATCAACATGTGAAATTAATGAAGCATTGAAATTCTCTCAATTGAATTGAATCGATCAACATCAACAATTCATGTATTATTACTCAATTAGAGGTTTTCACCCCAACTCTCTAATCGGAATATTTAACAGTAAAGATCACTTTAGTTCCAGTTGTAATTTTAAGATTTAGACTTTCTAACACATTTTCACAATTGTTACTGGAGTAAGATCAAAAGTAATCATTTACTTCAAGCATAAGATTATAAATAACCCACCAATAACATGAATGAAATTGCAATTCAATAAATATTTCGATCAAACAATAGAAAAAATATGATTGAATCTATGAAAGATCCAATAAAAATTAAATCAATTTCAAAATCAATTTATAAGGAGAAAGTCTAAAATTTAGAATTTTTTGACAATAAAATATCAAATTAAATGAGCAATTGATGTGATTTTCTCAAATCCAATGAGTTCATTCCAAGTTTCACCAAGGGTTTTAGTTCTTCATAGAACTCTTGAGCCAAAAACCAAAGAAAATTGAAGTGAGGATGAAAAGAGGCATTCTCTATCCAGTCTAGGGCTTAAAACCGCGAGCCAAACTAAATTTTCGGTTAGAGTATTCTGTGTGACTATTTTTAGTATTTTGACCATAACTTTATCTTCCGATGTCCAATTAAAGAAATTCAAAGTGAGTGGAAAGCTAACACAAAGGGCTACAATTTTTCTAGAAATAGCTTTTTCCAAATTCTGACATTTACTGGGTCAAAAGTGGACTTAAATCGCTAGCTGAAAATTTAAAAAAAATCTTTATGCGGTTGGAATTTGATTTGCGAATATGTTATGATCATATTTAACTTCTTTTGACTTCTAATTATACCCAATGGACTCCTAGCTTTCTTGAATCATCATTCCATCGTCCGTCTCATCTTTAGATTATTTGCAACTTGGTCCCTAAACTTTCACTTTCTTCCATTTTGGTCATTTTTCGCTCTTTTCTTCTAAATTTCAACTTTTCTACCAAAATGCAACCTGAATCAAATTATAAGTATAATGAGTGTATTTTTGGTATCAAATAATCACACCAATGCAATAATTAAGAGGAGAAAATATTATATTTTACATTCTTATCAACATTAATGAATTCTGTAGTCTTGTTGTCACTCAAAGTATTATTCACTTGTGAAAAAAATCCGATTTATCGTAAACAAACCAAACATATCGATGTTAAGTTGCATTTTATTGTGCATTTCTATGAAAATTTTGATACTCGAGAAAATTGCTATTGAGTTTAATCTAGCTGATATGGGGACTAAGGTATTACCTCTAAACAAGTTTAAGTCTTGTTTACAAATCTGAACATTGATAGTGTTAATTTGATTTTGTGTAGGCAATGGACTTGATACCAATTGGAAATGCTAGGAAGCCTATGCTCCAAGAGAATAAACTATAGAATGTACTTTACAGGCTTTTTGTTTGACCACTGGTATCAAGGTGAAGATTTGTTGGGTTGTGATGCTAGGTCTAATCCAATAGTTAGGCAATGATGAAAAATGGCCTTCGACCCAAATGGAAATGATACTTGCCCAATGTCATTGAAATGACCCAAAAAAAGCCCACTATGCTTGTTGCTCTGAACCGTTGGATTTACTTCAGATCAACGGTTGATGGTTTTGAGTATAAATAGGGTGTTTCTTATAACCCTAAAGGCAATTTGTTTCATTTTCTCATGTTTTGAGGTCTAGAATTTTCGAGGGTTTTCTATCATCTTCCTTTTGTCTTCTCTATGTGAGTTGATAGAAATTCTCTGAGTGAGAATCGAGTTTAAGTAATTTCTTTGTGTGAGTTAGGTCGTTAATATGCTGTTGTATCCATTTTATGGTCCATTGAATAGACTTCATGCTTGTGGATTTGTGAGGGTTTTGGGTTTTGCTCGGAGCCTCTGTGATGATTCAAATAGGTACAAGTGTTTGAGGCTAATCTGGTTGAAGTCTTGGTGTCTAGTGGTTTAGTTTGTACCAATATTCAAGTGTAATATCTAGATCTGTAATTTTTCTCCATTGAGCTTGTAATAATATTGACAATAAAGTAATTAGGTTTTCAAGTTCCTGAAATTTAAAGTTCTACAAAATTTTAACACCCCATAGAAGTGCGTATTATTTCAAATCTGAAATCAAATTAAGGAGATGGTGTTGGGATGGTGGCGAGGATGATTGTGGCAGAGAAGTGCTGAATGCATTGGGCTTGTAGGTGGTAGAAAGTGGTTGGAATAGGAGAAGATGGTGATGGTGCGAGAATAGGTGGTGATTCACATTAGTGATGGGTAGTTGGCGATAGATTAGATATTTAGGCGGTGGTGATGCTTAGTGGTGACTTGTGCTGATGGTGGAAATTGTTTACAAATGAGGATGAGAAGAAGGTGGTGGTGGCATCGACGGAGCTATATAATGGTTTAGGGTTGGTAATGGGGCGGGGCCTGGCATTTTCTCGCCTCGTACTTGCCCTGTTACCCATTGAAGACGGGACGAGGTGGGATGATTGCCTCATTTTCATATCCGTTTCATTTTTTTATGGTTTTTGACAATTCATTTTATCGCTCCTATTCATTCAAGCGAGACAATAATATAGTTATTAAATTTTTAATTAATTAATTTTTAAAAGTTAAATTATTCGAATATATCTAGTAAATTAAGGTTTTTATTATGGATTATATTTCTTAGATAATTTTAGTTGTCATCTTCTATTAGAATTAATGAAATTTCGTAAAATTTTTTCATTTAAAGTATTGAATTCTTTATAAAAAAAAAAAAAAAGGGCTAGGGTGAGGGCGATGGAGGAAGGGAGGGCGAGGCGAGGCCCCCTGTTATCGGTACCCCAGTACTCGACCCAATTAACCTATTAAGCGGGTAATCCCTACCTCGTTCGGGGCGCGCCATATGGACATCGGGTTTGATGGGTATTTTTGTCATTCCTAATGATATATAGACAAGGAAAAGTTTTCGCCCCTCAATAAATCCATTGCTCAATAATTTTATATGTGGGGATGCTAGTCAAACCCCTAACTAGATATAGATTGTCTTTGTTAAAATAATAATAATAATAATAAATAAATAAATAATAACAACTTAGTCCATAGTAGGGATTTAATTGGAGCATTGGGGTGATTTTTATTGATGTAAATGTACGAGAGCAAGTGCAGGATGAATGATTTTAAATCAAACTCATCAGGTGTAGGATGGACGATTTTAAAACAAGCTCATTATCCATTAGATAGAGAAACTCACTAAGATTTTGGGATGATTAGAATGTCTCTAATTGAGTAATTGTTTATAAGAGGAGGAATGTGATATAATTATTGGTAATATTACTTAGAAGGTTGGCCCCATAGAGAAAATTTAATTAATTTCTAAAACTTTGCCAGATTCCTAGTTGCTATTTCATTTGTGAAAAGTGATAATATGCCACGTAACCTATGGGTATGTTTTGAGCTTCATGTAGAAGAGCTTTTAGATAAGCTACCTTAATTTTTTTTTCGAAAACTAACTTTTGGAAAAACTTTCAATAAAGAAATACTTTTAAAAGAAATCTCATTAAACCAACTTTCTCTAAAAGCTTTTCTAACTAAAAGTATTTTGATAAAATTAGCTGAAAGAGTTTATAGGCAACTTTTGAGTCTCAAAACTCCTTTTGACTTTTCAAACGTTATACCAAGCGGACCATAAAGCATCCAACAAACAAAAATGCCCTCTCCATCCCCACACAAAAAATTCTACAAAGTAAAACCATTAAACGAATGTTTTCCTTCACTTTAGTAGGTTCATTGTTACATCTACTAAAATAGCAAAAACAGATAAGACCCCTAAGAACCATAAGAGCGCTGATCAATTTGGGCTAACCTTCTTGCACAATTTAAGTAATTTATAAATACTACGAGGATTATAGTCATGAATTACATGAAAAATATTTTCTAAAAGTTCCACACACTTGTTATCCAAACAAGTCAAATTGACTTCAAATCAATCGAATTTGACCTCTAATTTTCTCTCCAAATCAAGTCTTCTTTAATGCATTACCAAATAACTCACATCTTAACTTCTTTAATGCTGCCATGGCAGGTAAGAAAGCGGGCACGGTAATCGGAATGCGACGGAGAGGTTGCAACACAGGGGAGGAGGTATGGGTAGGGATGGGATGCGAAGGGTGGAAGTGGACTGGTTGTTAAGTCCGGACGATGAAAATGATGACACAATAGGGTTATTCAAGATTTTTGAAAAAAATAATAATAATATCACCAGTGTATATTAATTTTTTAAAATATTAGCAATATATAATCAAGAATCAATTTCATTAAGTATTACAAGTAAAGACACAATGAATGCATAATCAACCCCAGGATAAACTCTTGCTTCAAACTTTTCTTTGCCTAAGCTTCCCAAATTGAACCTCTGCTTTACCTACATCATAGATAAACACGAGTCATGAGTATGGGATTTGAACTCTATAGACATGTTCGATAAACAATACTAGATGGCTGCAGAAATAAGATTTTCGCTTCTTATTTCTTTATACGTTCCTAGTCAAGTACACTCTATCAAACAAACTATATATTCTTAAACTGAAGTCATACCTCTGCTATCAAAGTGTCTCCTTTGTAAACTTTGAAAGACTGAGAAACATAACTTCCAACAACACAGAAATCACAGATTTCTCCGGTTAGACTGGTTGCTAGAAATACACTAAGTTGTGTTTTGAACTGTAATGACTGTGATTGTTCCACAGTATAGAGAAGATTGCTTTCTTCTGAGCCCACCCCGCGATGAACTGTCCATCGTTGGCGCCAAGCAACCTCCTGGAACATGTTCAAGAAAATCTCAGATTTTGAGGTATGAAAAAATATCTTATGTATTACATATGTAGCAATTGATAAAATTTGACTAGCTCGAATGTTGAAGAAAACTTTCGATTTTATTGATAATGTTCAAACTCAAAGTGGAACGTGTGAACACCACCCGAACATCCAAGCTCGAAGATACAAGTAAAGGCTTCTTATTTTTTGTCTATAAATATCCAAATTTTGATACCATAGGACTTTTGTCCTTCCATTTCTTGGTTCCGAACTGTTATTTCAATTCTTCAACTACACAACAACAAGGTGATGGGGTCTACAGACCCCCATTTATACCACCAACAAGACAAAAATTTTGCATATCGAATTCGAAGTGTCATGCTATTATTACTTGATATTCATCTCTATATGTACATATATTATATACATAAGTCATTTTACTTCGTCCATTTTCGATAAGAACTCAGAAGGTAAGTTTCATTCAAATGAATTTGAAAATTTTGAGCATACTTGTTCCTTCATATTTGATCTCCTGCCGACCCTAAGCAAATAAAAACTTCTCATTGCTAATGTAACAAGAGAACCTTACTTATGATTCACTGCAATAATCATACATTCATAGAACCATACTTACGGTTCTCTTACCACATAGCAGTGGGAGGCAAGAGATCAATTCTACTTGTTCCTTTGTTAGGCACCCAACTAAACGTGTCCTAAAATCATATGACAATATGCTTGGAAAAACTCATTTTCTTCTCATTAAAGCCAACAAAATGTCAGATTAGTGTAACATAAGTCCTAGATTCAATCCAACAGATCTTGTCGTGATCATTCAAAAAAACTGTTATTGTGCAACATATATGTTCCAAAATGGGAAAGTGAAAAACTTAATAGACCAATCGTGTGTTCTTTTGATTCATTTTCAAGGGATACTCGAATGAAACCTCTAGATAAAGAGCAAAGTTACAGTCTTATTTTCCCATTCATCATCAACAATAATTTAATTCAAAGATGAAAAGGAAGCTCACAATATATCAGAAGTTCACCTTTTGGCGGATTGTCAAAAGAGGAGAGGATATTGAATCATACATAAGTCTCTTCTTCCTGAATTGCCACATGGAACCCTTAACTTGCAGCAAGAGAGTTCCATTGCCGTCTACCACGTCGATTTTTGTGTTAGAGAATCCACTTTTTTTCTTCACAATCAGGTCAACAAGATAAGGGAAACAAAAACCTTCCCCAACAACACCGATTGTAGGAACGAACCGCGTTACCTCAGGTTGAAACATTGATGGTTCGACTCGAAAAACTTAGCTTAGTACTAGTTTAAACATACCCTCTTTGTGCCCCCAACTGAAAAGATTCACGTCCCTGAAGATGGTGTTGATATTTTCTCGCTTCTTAAAAGTTTCTTGGAGAGATGGGGGAAATACATGGAACCTAAGCAAAGAGCCATTTTTTCAAACTCGTCTTTGACCAATTTATCAAATGAAAATACCTTAAATACCCTTCTTTTTTATTATTGCATAACAAGTTACTATAATATAGAAATCTTCCATTTTAATCCTTAAAATTTTACTTGAATTTTGATAGATTTATTGTTTATAGATTTATTTAATTTTTGTTCGCTTAAAGTAGCACCCCCTATTTGGTTAGTAGTTCTTCAACCATATTTTTTATTAAAAGATTTAATTTATGTTGTCAATATTTTATTCTTACATTTATGATTTTTTCTATTTTGTAATATTAATTTATTGCTATCATTTCTTTTTCTCAAATTCTATCTAAAACTTCTCATTTTCCTATTTTTAAATCTAAAGATAATTTTTATAACTTTCTAAATTTATTGTTATCAATAGTAACTTTTAATCCATATTATTCTATTTATTCATATTCTTGTATATTTATATTATTATCTTCTATTTATATTTCCTTATTCAGATTCCGACTCATCTGTTTCACTTATATGTACTTTTTGATTATAATATTCTTCAATATTTGATATTTCACTCAATTCATCTTTTATCTCTAAGTATTATTTTTACAATATTTTAACTTTCTTTTTATTACAATCAGGGCATATATGATATATTTCCCCACAATTCCAACATTTACATTGACTTTTATTTTTCTTATAATTTTTATTCTTCTGTTGACCATATGAGATATTTTTTTCTTTTGCAATATCTTCTTTTAAGTTTTATATATTTTTTATTAAAATCTCTAATTTTTTTAAACTTTTCATTTTTATATTTTCTTTTGTTAACCCTTCTTTCAGGATGACATCCCCATTGTATATGATTTTTCATATCTTCACAATATATTCTAGTTAATTTTTCTGATTTTTCAATAATTTTCTTTATTGATATATATATTCAAGTCTTTCAAATAAAAATTTTATTATTGAATTTAAAGTTCTAGATATTCCAATATAATCTTTCACATATTTTTCAAATTCTATTTTAAAATATATTCCTCATGAACCTAGTAACTTATTAAAGTATATGTCTTGGCATACTTCTTTATTTTCATTACTATATAACTGAACATAATAATAATTTTTAAATTCATAAGTATATTTTTTTAATTTTACACATATCACATATTGTTAAATTTATTAATTTAATCATAGCATTGTCTTTTTTTTTCTTATTGCTTCTCCTTCAGCATTTCTTATTCAATTTTCTCCTAAAAATTCATTTGAGATATATTCTACTAACCTTTCTATACCTTGTCTATCTGATTTTATTATCTCTGTTTGCACATTTCTTTTTATTAATATTTTTGTATCATTACTTATTTCTTTCTACCAATTGCTAACATCTCCTTCAAATAATGCTATTAAGAAATATATTCTTCTTTCAGTACTTTCCCGTGTGTCATCTTTATTATATAAAAAGAATAATATCATTGAATCTGTCCAAGTTAATAAGACTTTTTTGGTGTCTATTTTACAATTTAAACCTAATTTTGTTCCTCCATGGTTAATAGGTTTATCATAATTATCATTTAATTCAAACACGTCTCTATATTTATTTCCTTTAAGTGGTTGTCTATAATTTACTTTATCATAAAATTGTCTATATGATTTATTATATATAAGTACATAACTTTTATCTGAATCTTGTAATTCTTGTTTAGAAGTTCCTATTGAATTAGGTCCTCCTCCAATATTCATTAAAGCTTGGTATTCATTTATATCATCTAAATTTAAGTGATCAAAATTTTCTATTAGTAAATCTAATTCTTCATTCGTCTTTATCTTTTACTTTTAATTTTCCTAATATTTTTTTCTCTAAATCATTCTTCTTCTTCTAATATTCTAGGTAATATATTCTTTCCAAATTCATCATCCATACTTCCTGTTTCTATTACTATATTCTCTTTTTCAATATGTTTCTTTCCTATTCGGGTCATTTTTTTTCTATTAATTTTTTTTATCTATTTTCTTTTCTTTATTTTTGTTATTTTCTTTTATTTCTCTCTAATTTCAATTTTTAATATATTTATGTCGTTTCTTAGTTTTTTTACTTCATTTATTAAATCTTGTACATCATTTATTAACATTTTTATTAATGACTTTAATTCTTCCATGTATTCACTTATTGACATATTAGATCTTTCTAATAATCTTTCTAACGTATAAGTTAATTTGCATCTCTTATCTTCTTTTTTATCTATTATTATTCCAAATCTTCTATTAGCTATATCTGTATTTACTAATTCTTCTTTTATTATATTAAAATATTTACTTTCAAGTCTTAATCTTTCACATTTTAATTTTATTAATTGTCTTTTATTTGATATTTTTATTCCTTCTGGTATTAATATTATATCTTGTATTTTTTCTTATATTTTTTCCATTTTTATAAGTAATTTATTCAATTTTAAATGTGTATTATTACTTGCACTCACACTTTTCTTTGTAATATAAATTACTTTTAATTTATTATGAATAGGTTTTAAAATTATATAACTTCCCCTTTCTTCTTCTAAATGCCAATAATTATTTGTTTTTCTTATTTTAATTTCCATGATCTCTATGACTCTGATACTAAATAGGGGGTACTACTTTTAATTTCTTTTTTTTTTAATTTAGATTTAAAAATAGGAAAATAGGAAGTCTTAGAAAGAATTTGGAAAAGAGAAATGATAGCAATAAATAAATATCACAAGATAGAAAAAATCATATATGTAAGAACAACATATGGACAACATAAATTAAATCTTTTAACAAAAAATATGGTTGAAGAACTACTAACAAAGGTCAGTAAAAAATATAATGAAAAAATTCAATATATTTATTTAGCAAAAATACAAATAATGTTTAAATCATTATTTAGGGAAGGGATATATTCACTCTTAACTATAACCTTACATGATGGAAGAATAATAAATTTAAAAGATAGTCATTTAGGAACAATAGAAGGAAATTTAGTATATCAAAAAATAATGTTTACATGCTACCAAAAATATTGTGTATCATTGAAAGATAGAAACTTTAATAAAGTTTTAGGATTGCATTTTAAGCTACATAGAGATGATATTATCCAACCAGGTGATCAAATTATGACTATAAAGTATAGAGCTTTATACACATTTACCAATTTTAATTATGTGAATATTTATTCAAATAAACCATATATTGAAATACTTAAAGAATGTAAGAATAGAGCAAAATAATAGAACCAAATAAACAAATAAGTTTAATTCCAAAAGAATAAGAATTTAGTATAACAAGAAATAAACCTGAAATAACAGAATTAAATGAAAGAGAATGTTATAATAATATAGCATTTAAGGATGGAAAATTAGTTAAAAGATCAAAAAGTCTTAGAATACCTAACAAAAACCAATCAGAAAAATTTAGTAAAATAAAAGAGATAAAACTTTACAGAAATGCTGGGAATATGAAAATAGAAGGAAAATATTATAATAGAAGAGAATATATAAATGGACCAAATACATTAATAGATACAGGAGCTAGTGAATGTCGTATAGCTTCAATCAGAAATAAATGATTTATAACTCATAAAACTAATCCCTATAGATATGTAAATTTTGATGGACAAATACATATTTTAGAATTAGAGGTTAAAGTACCAATAAAAATATGAGGAATAAATCTTTTAGTATCATGTTATATAGATAAGAGTTTGATGGACATAAATTCTCATATACTTCTAGGAATGAGTTTTCTAAATGAATTAGAAGATTATAGTATAAAAAGAGAAGAATTATACATAGTACATAATGGACAAACTATATCATGTAAAAAGAACTAATAGAACAATCAGATAAGTTTTCCATTAGCTGTATATGTACAAGTTACTATTGTATAAACAAACATAACAACTTGTACTTTAATAAATACAGAAAGTGATATAACAATATTTAAAAGTTTTCTGATAAAATCATGGAATAATAATCGTAATATAAAAATAACTGGAGTCACAGGAGAAAGCACTCAAATAATTAATAGTGCCAATAAAGTTAATATAATTCTTGGAAGTAAACAAGTTACAATAAATAAAATATATAAATATGATAAATTAGAATGTGATATATTATTAGGAAATGATTTTATACAAAAATTTCAATATTATAAACAAAATAATTATATGGTAATGATACAAACATCTTGCTTACACTTATTAAAAATTTCAAGAGAATTTATACCTTATAGAGTTCGGCCAGCTTAGTGTGGTGATAAATGGGAGAAAAAATCAATAATATTTAATTAAATAAAAAATAAAAGAATATTATATAAAAAAAGTACTAAAAACGGGAATAGAAATAAGTATAGAAAAAATTATTGAATAATTAAAAAAAGTTTATGGAGAAAATCTATTATTATTTTGGAAACCACGTCACCCTAAAAGACAAAAATAGAATTAACAGAAAATGTTATAATAAGAGTTATACCAATAATGTATACTAGAAAAGATACACACGAATTCAAAAATTAGATAAAAGAATTGTTAAAATAGAAACTTATTAGACCAAGTAACGGACCTCATAGAGTTCAGCCTTTATGGTTATGAAACATTTTGAATATGTAATAGGAAAAGCTAGAATGATTATAAATTATAAAGAATAAATAAATATACTAAATTTAATGGATATTTTTTTACCAAATAAAGAAGTTTTAATAAACCTTGTAAAAGGAAAACAATATTATTCTAAATTTGATTGTAAATCAAGATTTTGGTAAATAAAAATAGAAAAATACAGTATACAATATACTGCATTTAGTACACCCCAAGAAAAATATGAATGGTTAGTAATGCTATTTGGATTAAAAATACACCACAAATATATATAAAAAAAATGGATAATATATTTTAAAAAGTTTAATGAATTTCTAATTGTTTATATAGATAATATACTAATATGTTGTAATAGTAAAGAAGAATATAGAAATCATTTAATCCAATTCATAAATGAATGTAAAAAAGAAGGAATTGTACTTTTCTAAAAAGAAATCTATAATAGAAAAATAAGAGATAGATTTTATTCGATTATCAATAGATAAAAGAGGAATAAAACTGCAGACTCATATATCTAAGAAGATAGAAAGTTTTCCAAATAAATTAGCATCTAAAGAACAAATACAAAAAATTTTGGGATGTATAAATTATGCTGAAATATTTGTTGAGAATCTTTCTAAGAAAAGACATAAAATACAAATTTTACTTAGAAAAACAAATATCAAATGATGGGATTAATAACATACAGAAATAGTTAAATCATTAAAAAAAGAATGTAAAAATTTAACAAAATTTAGATTACCAGATGAAAAAGATAATTTGATTGTTAACACTGATGCCTCAGATAAATATTGGGCAACAATATTAAAAACAGATTTAAATGAGATTTGTAGATATTCAAGTGGAACTTTTAATCAATCAGAAATAAATTATACCACTCTTGAGAAAGAATTACTAGCAACTATTAGAAGAATAAAAAAGTTTTCATTATTCTTATTATCCAAAAAAATTTACTGTTCAAACTGATAATTCTCAAGTTGCAGGATTAGTCAAGAATAAACTACCATCAGAACCTCAATACAGAAGGCTTCATAGATGGCAAGCTTATTTAACATTTTATAATTTTGATATAGTTCATATTAAAGGAGTTAATAATTTTCTTGCAGATTTTCTCAGTAGAAACATGGAATTTGCTGATCGATAAAGCCAGGGTCATGTAATTATACCAATCTATCCTACATATACAAAAAAGGATAGATTTTCTTAAAGAAAAATCTGAAGACATAAATACTAGAGTAACACAGATCTCAGAGATGTTCAACTCAAATATAAAAATATTGTTGAATATCACTATTGAGTATCATAAAGAGGCCATAGAACTCAAAAATCAAGTTGATACTATTGCAGCACAACTGAAAGATATACTATCTGAGGCAGATATACCATAGAGTTCAGAAATGAGTTTTTCAAATCAATACCAAACAGGGGCAGCTCGAAGTAGCAGTGGACCCAAACGTAACATCATACCAATTGATAAAAAAAGGAGACTCTATTTCAGTATTATTAACCAAAAAAGTGATGATACATGGAGATAAAAGAGATTTCAAAACTATCAACATCATAGACCAGGATGATATAATCCTTTTATATCCAAAAGAAGAAGAGTATGCTAAAATAGTCAGAATTGCTTATGAAATAAAAATAAGTTATTCATATTTCATCTCTCCGAAAAATAATGTTTATCCTGGAATAGCAGGCATGGAAGAAGGAGACCCTTTGTTTATAAAGATTACGGTAGACTATGGATTTATGGATTTAATATATCCAGGAAAAGACCTAATTGAAATTTCAAAATTTGATGACATATTCATAAAAGAAGTATTCAGATTTGTCAATGGATGAAAAATATATTTGAAATTCTATACAATAAGTCTTGAATATGATGGAATTGTTTATTATCCAGTTAAACACATACTCTCAATTGGATATGTTGCAGCCAACTTCCAAATAGATGTGGTGGAGAATGATAGAAAAGTTCCAACAGTGATAAAATCATGGATCAGACATAGAAGTGCACTTAGAATTAAAGCTATTTACAATATTGCTTAAAATTTGTTTGATAAAAACTTTTCATACTTGTGTCGATATGAAAACTGGATGCTCGTATCAAATGGAGGACATGAAAAATCAGAAATCTTGAAGGACTACATTACAAGATTCGAAATACATCAATTTTCAGGATGTCTTACCACTATAAAAGAATCCTGCTAGCTAAGGGAATGCTCCAACTGCATTTGAAGACATAAAAGATAGATGAGAATAATAGAGAAAGATGCTATTTGGATAAAAATTTGAAAAAGCATGTGTAGATATAGAAAAAGGAGGACAATAATAGAAGCTCCTTTAATAAAAATCAGATGATGCATATGAAGATGTAGGTCTAAGGAGGACAATAATAGAAAGGCAAGTGTGCCTTTGCTAATGTACTGAATGATGTAATAGATCAATAATAGTCTCATATATTTGTGTAAATAGAAGCATTGTAATAGAAAAAATCATCTTGAAATCTCGAATTGTAATCAATAGCTACTTTTAAGCCATCATCAGTTCGAAAAACTAGTTTTTCTAGAAATCCTTGCGTACCAAATAGAAATCTTGTATAAATTCTGAAAGAAATAAAATTCCAATATTTTGATATTAATATGAGTTTATAAATTTTTATTCTCATAGATTCTTGAAAGATTTAATAGAAAGTTTCCTTATTATTTTAGCAAAAAGAGAGTTTTTCTTTAACAGAAGTTTAGAAGTTTATTCTTTAGAGTTGATACAGTGAGAGCAAGAAACTGAAATAGTAAAGATTCCGTAAAGGCAGGAGGCAGTGGAAGGAAGCAATTTACACATTCAGAGCTCAAAGATCACTCTGTTCTAGGAATAAAGATCCAGATCAAAACTAAGGTAAAACTATTGAATTTTTGCTAAAATTAGAATGAATCTTTTTAGATCTTAGAGAATCAAAGGGATTAATTGCATAATTTGACGATTACTTGTATTAATGTCAGGATATACAATTGAAGGATTAGACAATTTGTTAGAAAAAAATGTTAGAAGAAATAAAAAATATTATTTTTCAGTTAAAATATATGAATGCATCTTCTGAAAAATATAATATACTTAATGAAAAATATGAACAGTATGTTATAGATTATTCCAATATACTTGATCAAAGAATGGACTTATATGCTAAAATTTAAAATAAAATAAACATAAGATAAAATAGTTTAAAAGATCAGGATATATGTTGCAATATAGAAAGAATCATTTCATTAAAGGCAATATAGACTTTTCCATGAAAAGGAATAGTAATAGGCCAAATAGAAAAATCCTCCAAGAGATGGAATGGTCAAAAGTTTCTCGGAAGATCTTCTTAGCAGTTTCCTAAAGTTCAATATTTAAGACAACATAGTTACGTGCCCAAAGTTTATGTAATTGTCTTAAATTAGTGCTTTATTTCGTTATCAAATATGTGTGTGTGTATAACTTGATGATTTGACATTTTGATTAAAAAAAATAATTGTTAATAGTCTAATACTAAATGTCATCACAAGTTCGATGAAATTGTCCTCAAAACCCTCGGAGATCAAGAATATACTATGGTTGTAAAAAAAAATTACTATTATTAACTTTTTTTTATATATTATGTGATGACAAAAATAATTTTTGAAATAATAAAGATATCGAACAGCTGTTTAGAATACTTATGACATTTGAGGTGCCTTCAAAAGGGCCCAGTCAAATCAAGAAAATTGGACTTTGACTTTTTGACAAGGGGATATTATCACAATAACATATTGATTGGTAAAAGATGAAAATGCCCATAGTTTTGTTTAAAAGATATTTTTATCCTTTTAGTTAATAATTGAAAACAAAAAACTTCCAATTTCAAACTTCAAAATAAGTTAACTTTTCTTATCTACTTATTCCGATTCAAATAAAAACACTATCTTTTTTCATCTGCTTCAACTCCAAAATTTGAAAATTTTATCAAACATTGAAGCTAAAATTTATTTTATATCAATCTCGTTGAATCGGTAAGTATATTTACGCGCATTTAAATTTGTTTTCGTTAATTTATTGTACCTTTTAATCGATAAATTTTATTTCGACATATAATGTAATGTAGGTAATTTTTTAAGAGATCTATAATATTTTAAGCATTTGACAAGAATTTTATTCATCTGCATACACAACATCCGGCTGCTCAACAAAGCAGTCGGATGGCAACGACGCAAATAGCTGGTCGAACAGTCGGCTCTTAACGGCCAATGAACCGGATTGACAGCTAGCTGTTTGCCGAATTTTTATTTTTATTTTTATTGCCGCTAATATTTTTCTTTTAATTAAAAATTATGTTTTGTCATATAGATACGGTTGTAATCCCAATTTTTTATTGCCACAATTTTCATAACATCAAGTATATCATATGCAGAACTCTATAATAATTTACAAAACTAGCTGAATGTTGATTTCTCTCAGTATGACATAGAATTGAGATTTAAATTTAGCGAGCATGCATTCATTTCGATTCCACCTATAAGAATTTCTTCTGATGTTGAAGTGAATTATATGTTTGAATTGAATAATAAGCACACGACCCTCTTTGCATGATTTTAATGAGGAATGATGTCGTCGAAGGTGAACACATAGACTCGGATAGAGGGGATCACAATGCTAATAATTTTTGGGATACAGTGGAGATGGCTCGTGAAGATGATGTTGTTATTCCAGAGACAGTTGCACACAGAATTCCCTCCGTAGTTCATGATAATAATAATGAAAATGAAAATATTTTTACAAATGATGATTTGATTGCTTTATCCCGTCAGAGACATGAGTGGGGCGGGACCTCAGGGACTGGATCGTCCTCTAACTCCTCATATGTGTTCTTGATAGCGATGATTTGTATGTCGAGCAACTATTGAAACGAAGAAAAATTTGCAAGAAGATGTGCACCTAATTGCACTAAAATACAACTTTGAGTTTAAAGTGAAAAAATAGAACAAGTCAATGTTAACGATCGTTTGCATAGACAAGAGTTGCTCATTTGTGAGCGACGAAGATGGCACGAATGAGTACTTTGTAGTTTGCAGTATACACGGGAACATATTTGTGAAGTGAGAATTCGTCTAAATGATCACAGCCTGAGCTTGATTTATTAGTTGATAGATAATGCACAAGTATCGGGATCCACGAATGATCTACAAACCATTGAATATTATTAACGATGTCCGTCGAGAGTACAGAGTGAGCATGAGCTACCAGAAAGCCTAGAAGGCCAAAGAATGTGCGTTGGAGGATTTAATGGGCTCGATCGAGAAAGCCATGCGAAATTGGCCAGATATTGCCATAATATGGAGAAACCTAATCCCGGTTTGACATTATTTATTGAGATAGAGGTGAGAATTGCTTCAAATTCTTTTTCATGGCTTTTGGACAATGCATTTATAGATTTTGAAATGCTATGTGACCCTTAATTCTAATCGATGGTACAACTCTGAAATCTAGATATAAATATAAGTTGATTATTTCTACATGTCAAGATACCTTGAACCGTTGATGGGACAAATATGCCTTGTTTAGCTGTATTTTTTCAATTTTTGTTACCTTTGATGAGACAAATATGCCTTGTTTGAAAAACAATGAGTTAAATGGTCTGCCTAGTGTTGAAGAAACTGGTGGAACCAAGCTGCAAGTGGAAGAAGCTGAAAATGCTTTTGACACTCAAGAGATTGAAGAATGGAGTGCATAAGAGAACTTAGGAAGTCAGCCTATAGAGTTGGGAAATTACCATTTAACTAGAGATAGGACTAGAAGGGAAATAAGAGAGCTCGTTAGGTATAGAGTCTACCTTTCACTTGCTATTCTATCTTATCAAGACCTTGTCTTTAGGGAACCAAGATCTTATAAAGAGGCCATAGGCAGCCAACAATTTGAAAATTGGCAGGCTGCCATGGAAGATGAGATGGATTCCTTAATAAAAAATAAAACTTGGACTTCAGTTCCTAAACCTGTAGGTAAGACACTTGTTGATTGCAAGTGGATATTTTGTGTTAAGGAAGGAAACCATGAAAAGACGCCTATAAGATTCAAAGCTATACTTGTTGCAAAGGGGTTTACACAAAAGGATAGATTATAATGAAATCTTCCTCCTTGTGGTTAAGTATGTTACCATTAGAGTTATGCTTGCTTTTGTAACACATTATTATTTTGAATTTGAACAAATGGATGTAAAAACTGTCTTATTGTATGGTGACCTAGATGAAGTGATTCATATAAAACAACCACTTGGTTTTGTTGATAAATCCAAACCTAAACATGTGTGTTTGCTAAAAAGATCTTTATATAGGTTAAAGCAATATCCCATATAGTGGTACAAAGGATTTGATAATTTTGTATCTACTACTGGTTTTATAAGAAGTGAATTTGATCATTGCCTTTATCTTAAAAGAGGTGAAGAAAATGTTATTATTGCTTTTATATTTCTTTATGTGGATGATATGTTGTTGACAGAGCAAAATATGTATGTTGTTAATGACATAAAAATGTCTTTAAGTGCTGAGTTTGAAATGAAATATCAAGGTCATGCTAAAAGGGTTCTAGGGATGGAAATAACAAGAAACAGAAGCAACGGGTTACTGAGTCAAACAAATTGTTTATGTTGAGAAAATGTTGACTAGATTTGCCATGCATAATGCTAAACCTGTTACCCTTCCCTTAGCCAGTTATTTTAAACTAAGTAAAGAACAATGTCTTGTTGATAAATCTGATATAAAACAATGGAAAGAGTTCTCTATGCTAATGCTGTAAGATCAGCTATGTACATTATAGTTTGCACAAGGCCTAATGTGGCCCATTTCATTAGTACTCGTAGCAGATTCATGGCTAACCCAAGACCAGAATATTAGATTGCTTTAAACTTTAAAATGGTTGTTGAGATATTTGAAAAGATCTTCACATTTAGATTTATCCTTTAGCGCCTGTAATGAGGGTGTAGTGCTTAAGGGTTTTGTTGACTCTAACTTTTCTAAAAATAGAGATAATAGGAAATCAACTATAGCATATATGTTTACTTTATGTGGAACATATATTAGTTGGAAGTCCCAATTCCAACCAGTTGTAGCCTTGCCTACAATCGAGGCTGAATATGTGGCTACAATTGAGGCAATTAAGGAAGCTTTATGGCTTAAGGGTTTGCTATTTGACATCAATGAATTATGTAGTATTGTTGTCACTCAAAGTGTTATTCACCCGTGTAAAAACCCAATTTATCATAAACGAACCAAACATATCGATGTTAAGTTGCATTTTATTAGATATGTCATTTCTAAGAAAATTTCGATACTCTAGAAAATTGCTATTGAGTTTAATCTAGCTGATATGGGGACGAAGGTATTGCCTCTAAACAAGTTTAAGTCTTGTTTACAAATCTTGAACATTGATACTGGTTAATTTGATTTTGTGTAGGCAAGGGACTTGATACCAATTGGAAATGCTAGGAAGCTTATGCTTCAAGAGAATAAAATATAGAATGTACTTTATAGGCTTTTTGTTTGACCACTGGCATTAAGGTGGTGATCTGTTGGGTTGTGATGCCAGGTCCAGTCCAATAGTTAGGCAATGATGAAAAATGTCCTTCGACCCAGATGGAAATAATACTTGCCCAATGTCATTGAGATGACCCAATAACCAGCCCACTATGCTTGTTGCTCTAGACCGTTGGATTTACTTCAGATCAACGATTGATGGTTTTGAGTATAAATAGGGTGTTTCTCATAACCCTAAAGGCGATTTGTTTAATTTTCTCGTGTCTTGAGGTTTAGAATCTTCGAGGGCTTTCTATCCTCTTCCTTTTATCTTCTTTGTTTCAGTTGATAGAAATTCTCTGATTGAGAATCGAGTTTTGGTAACTTCTTTGTGTGAGTTAGGTCGTCGATCTGTTGTTGTATCCATTTTATGGTCCATTGAAGCGACTTCATGCTTGTGGATTTGTGAGGGTTCTTGGGTTTTGCTCGGAGCCTCTGTGATGATTGTGACAGGTACAAGTGTTTGAGCCTAATCCGGTTGAAGTCTTGGTGTCTAGTGGTTTAGTTTGTACCAATATTCAAGTGTAATATCTAGATTTGTAATTTTTGTCCATTGAGTTTGTACTAATATTGACAATAAAGTAATTAGGTTTTCAAGTTCCTAAAATTTAAAGTTCTAAAAAATTTTAACACCATATAGAAGTGCATATTATTTCAGATCTGAAATCAAATTGAGGAGATGGTGTTCGGACGGTGGTGATGATGATTGTGGCAGAGAAGTGCCTAAAGGCATTGGGCTTGTAGGTGGTAGAAAGTGGTTGGAATAGGAGAAGATGGTGATGTTTTGAGAACATGTGGTGATTAACATTACTGACGAGTAGTGGGCGATAGATTATATATTTAGGTAGTGGTGATGCTTAGTGCGGACTTGTGCGTATGGTGGAAATGGTTTACGGATGAGAATGAGGATAAGGAGAAGGTGGTGGCAGCACTGACGAAGCTATACAATGGTTTAGGGTTGGTAATGGGGTGGGGCTTGGCATTTTCTTGCCTCGTACTTGCCCTGTTACCCATTTAAAACGGGATGAGGAGGGAAGGTTGCCTCATTTTCGTATCCGTTTACCTTTTTTTTTTTTTTTTTTTTTTTAATTTTTTTTTTTTCCCTATTTACGTTGTATCACCGGTGGGAACGGTGTCATGGGTGAAAAACTTTGGACATTTTGATTGGTACGTAAACTCTCTTCTTCAATCAGTTCGTTCTGTGTTTCCTGTTCTATGCAATTACATAGTGTGTTTTCTTTTCTACTCATAAGATCATTTTTCTTTCCCTTTTTTTTTTTTTTTTTTTTTTTTTTTTGACAATTCATTTTATCGCCTCTATTCATTCAAGTGAGACAATAATATAGTTATTAAATTTTTTAATTAATTAATTAATTTTTAAAAGTTAAATTATTCAAATATATTTAGTAAATTAAGGTTTTTATTGTGGATTATATTCTTTAGATAATTTTAGTTGTCATCTTCTATTAAAATTAATGAAATTTCGTAAAATGTTTCCATTTAAAGTATTGAATTCTTTATAAAAAAGGAGGCTAGGGCGAGGGCGAGGGCGATGGAGGGCGGGGCGAGGCCCCTATTATCCGTACCCATCTTGGGATGAAATTCCCCATCCCGTACTCGACCCGATTAACCTATTAAGCGGGCAATCCCTGCCTCGTTCGGGGCGAGCCACATCGATATCAGGTTTGACGGGTATTTTTGTCATCCCTAACGATATATGGACAAGGAAAAGTTTTTGCCCCTCAATAAATCCATTGCTCAATAATTTTATATGTGGGGATGCTAATCAAACCCCTAACAAGATATAGATTGTCTTAGTTCATAGTAGGGATCTAATTGGAACATTGGGTGATTTTTATTGAGGCAAATGTACGAAAGCAAGTGCAGGATGAATGATTTTAAATCAAACTCATCAAGTGTAGGATGGACGATGTTAAAACAAGCTCATTATTCATTAGATAGAGAAACTCACTAATATTTTGGGATAATTAGAATGTCTCTGATTGAGTAATTGTTTATAGGTGGAGGAATGTGAGAGATAATTATTGGCAATATTACTTAGAAAGGTTGGCCCCATAGAGAAAATTTAATTAATTTCTAAAACTTTGCCAGATTCCTAGTTGCTATTTTATTTGTGAAAAGTGGTAACATGCCACATAACGTATGGGTATGTTTTGAGCTTCATGTAGAAGAGCTTTTAGATAAGCTACCTTAATTTTTTTTGAAAACTAACTTATAGAAAAACTTCCTATCAAGAAATACTTTTAAAGGAAATCTCATTAAAAAAACTTCCTTTAAAAACTCTTCTAACTAAAAGTATTTTGATAAAATTAGTTGAAAGAGTTTATAAGCAACTTTTGAATTTCAAAAACTTTTTTTAATTTTTCAAAAGTCACACCAAGCAGACTGTAAAGCATCCAACAAACAAAAATGCCCTCTCCATCCCCACACAAAAAATTCTACAAAGTAAAACCATTAAACGAATTTTTTCCTTCACTTTAGTAGGTTCATTGTTACATCTACTAAAATAGCAAAAACAGATAGATCCCTAAGAACCATAAGATTGCTGATCAATTTGGGCTAACCTTCTTGCACAATTTGAGTAATTTCTAAATACTACGAGGACGATAGTCATGAATTGCAAGAAAAATATTTTCTAAAAGCTCCCCACACTTATTATCCAACCAAGTCAAATTGTCTTCAAATCAATCAAATTCGACCTCTAATTTTCTCTCCAAATGAAGTCTTCTTTAATGTATTACCAAATAACTCACATCTTAACTTCTTTAATGCTGCCATGGCAGGTAAGAAAGCGGGCACGGTAATCGGAATGCGACGGAGAGGTTGCAACACAGGGGAGGAGGTATGGGTAGGGATGGGATGCGAAGGGTGGAAGTGGACTGGTTGTTGAGTCCGGATGATGAAAATGTTGACACAATAGGGTTATTCAAGATTTTAGAAAAAAAAAATAATAATATCACCAGTGTATATTAATTTTTTTAAATATTAGCAACATAATCAAGAATCAATTTCATTAAGTATTACAAGTAAAGACACAATGAATGCATAATCAACCCCAGGATAAACTCTTACTTCAAACTTTTCTTTGCCTAAGCTTCCCAAATTGAACCTCTGCTTTACCTACATCATAGATAAACACGAGTCATGAGTATGGAACTTGAACTCTATAGACACGTTCGATAAACACTACCGGACGGCTGCATAAATAAGATTTTCGCTTCTTTTTTCTTTATACGTTCCTAGTCAAGTACACTTTTATCAAACAAACTATATATTCTTAAACTGAAGTCATACCTCTGCTATCAAAGTGTCTCCTTTGTAAACTTTGAAAGACTGAGAAACATAACTTCCAACAACACGGAAATCACAGATTTCTCCGGTTGGGTTGGTTGCTAGAAATACACTAAGTTGTGTTTTGAACTGGAAAGACTGTGATTGTTCCACAGTATAGAGAAGATTGCTTTCTTCTGAGCCCACCCCGAGACAAACCGTCCATCGTTGACGCCAAGCAACCTCCTGGGACATGTTCAAGAAAATCTCAGATTTTGAGTTATGAAAAAATGTCTTATGTACTACATATGTAGCAATTGTGAAAATTTGAATAGCTCGAATGTTGACGACAACTTTCGATTTAAGTGATACTGTTTAAACTCAAAGTGGAACGTGCGAACACCACCAGAACATCCAAGCTCAAAGACTGAGGCCGAGTCACACAAAACCAGTCAAGCATACTTTTCCCTTCAAATTTGATCTCCTGCCTACAGTGAGGAAAATAAAAACTTCCCCACAAAGCAAGAGGACCTTACTTATAATTCTCCATAACAGTCATACATTCGGAGAACCATGCTTACAATTCTCTTGCCACATAGCAATGAGAAATTTTTTAACTATCCACTGGGGTAGAAGATCAATTCTACTTGTTCCTTTGTTAGGCACCCAACTAACCGTGGTCTAAAATCATGACAATATGCTTGGACAAACTCATTTTCTTCTCATTAACGCCAACAGAAATGTCAGATTAGTGTACACATAAGTCCTAGATTCGATCCAACAGATCTTGTCCTGATCAATCACAAATACTATAATTGTGTAACATGTATGTCCAAAAATGGGTAAGTGAAGAAGTTAATAGCCTAATTGTGTGTTCTCTTGATTCATTTTCAAGGGATCCTCGAATGAAACCTCTAGATAAAGAGCAAAGTTACAGTCTTATTTTCCCATTCATCATCAACAATATATCAGAAGTGTACCTTTTGGCGGATTGTCAAAAGAGGAGAAGATATTGAATCATACATAACTCTCTTCTTCCTGAATTGCCACATGGAACCCTTAACTTGCAGCAAGAGAGTTCCATTGTCGTCTACCACGTCGATTTTTGTGTTAGAGAATCCACTCTTTTTCTTCACAATCAGGTCAACTAGATAAGGGAAACAAAAACCTTCCCCAACAACACTGATTGTAGGAACGAACCTCGTTATCTCAGGTTGAAACATTGATGGTTCGACTCCAAAAAGAAGCTAAAATCTTGTCTTAGTACTAGTTTATAAACAAACCCTCTCTGTGTCCCCAACTGAAGAGATTCATGTCCCTGAAGATGGTGTTGATATTTTCTTGCTTCTTAAAAGTTTCTTGGAGAGATGGAATGGTCAAAAGTTTCTCCGAAGATCTTCTTAGCAGTTTCCTAAAGTTCAATATTTAAGACAACATAGTTACGTGCCCAAAGTTTACGTAATTGTCTAATTTAATCACTTAAATTAGTACTTTCTTTCGCAATCAAATATATATATATATATATATAGACACACATTGATGATTTGACATTTTGATAAAATAAAAAAATAAAAAATTTGTAATTGTTAATAGTCTGATACTAAGTGTCATCACAAGTTCAATGAAATTGTCCTCGAAACCCTCGGAGATCAAGAATATACTCTGGTTGTAAACAAATTACTATTTTTAACTTTTTATAGTGTGGGATGACACAAATATTTTTTTAAATAATAAAGATATTGAATAGCTGTTTAGAATACTTATGCCATTTAGGATTCATTTGACATGACTTTTAAAAAGCTAATATGGACTTTTGAAATCCAAAAATTGCTTTTGGCTCTATTTTACTCATTTTATGAAAGTGCTTCTTTTAGGTAAAAAAAAAAACTTTTAGAAGAAGATGGTTCATAAAAAGCTCTTTTAAAAATTAATTTTCAAACTAACTTCCTTCAAATAAAATTTCACATGAAGCAAAAGTAAAAATTATATCAAACGAGCCCTTAATTCTTCTCATAACACATCAATAAGTCAAAACTACTATGGGAACTATTGGTACATAATTATCAAATTAAACGATAGTTGTTGTAGAGGGTTACCTGTTAAGCAAATGGCTCAAAGTCAAAGTTGAGAAAAAAATACAGAATTAACAAATCAGATTTAGCCGCGATCTCAATCATTTACCCCATAAGACCCCATTGTCAAACACCTCATCCTCAATCGAGGCTCCCTTTTATTCACAAAAATTCAAAATTTAAAATTCAAAATTATACTACAGGCTTATAGTCATAATACCTCGTTCATTAAAAGAAGTAAACAATCGAAATTTACTTATGAAATTTTCCTCGAATTCATCTTGTCTTCTCATATTATACATGTTCTCATATTAAACATGGGATTTACGAATTCCGTATTGGTTTCATTAACTATTATGAAAAATGACACGACGAATGCATAATGAGCTCCAGGGTAAACTCTAATATTGTAGCTTTCTTCACCTTGCAAATTGAATTTCCCTCTAACTACTTAAACTTTAGTTCTAGACAATAGTCAAGTCACTCGACCCGCACCGATGACCAGGGGAATGACCGTACCCTCACATGAGACGAGTGAGACCCGCATGAATTAAAAATTCGTAAATGCTGATCTACCAAGGTCATTTACCAGGCTTCCTACAGGCTCCTCACACTGAGGTGGCCCCCACTTCTGATCATCATGCATTAAAAAATTGCAACAAAAATGGCTGACCGACCAACTGAGTCACAGCCTGTAAGAGCCCTGTAAGGGTCGGCCCTGGAAGTGTAGCATCACTCTTAAAAAAATCCCCACCCCTTGTGTGTGTTTGTATGCGATCATCCTCGCGATCACTTCCGCGATTCGTATAGCATAACCCTTTAGACATACATTTTAGGTCTGGATAGAAAACAAAGGTTAGTACTACTGCTATCAAATTGTCGCCCCTGTAAAGTCTGAATGTAGGAGAGAGGTGAAAGTTGCCAAAAAGACAGTTGAAATTCATAAAGCCGTTGTTTTGTACCAGTAAATAATATGATTAAAAGGTAAGTCAAAGTCAACAATTAATTTTAACAATGCATTTAATAAAACCTACAACTTTTCAACTATGCATTCTATTAACTTTTATCAAAATCTGCTAAAAATTTGCAGGATTTTGATAACATAAACTGATATGCCAAAATAAAATCACAGGCAATCGGGGATTAGCTCTTACAGATTTAAGTAATTCTATGTGCTAAAAAATTTCTTTAAAGAAAAAAAAAAAAAAAAGAAATGCTATGTACCACCACCTGTAACTAGAACAAGTTTAAGTGGGCATCCAATGAATAAAAATGCAGCCCAACCGGCGTCATGAAACAGCAAATGGTTCATAAAACTTTGGCATAACCAAAAGATTGAAGAAACTAAATACTCCAAACCCTTGAAATTCTGTACTATGACTAAAGCATGCTAGATAGCTGCAAAGCTCTTTTGATACTCTTCATCCACCATATTAAAAACAAAGAAACGATGACCGCGTAAACAATCATAGCCTTCACAAACAAATTTACCCAGATTTCAATATCCAAAATGTTTCCAATTTATTTTATTCAAATTATAGATATACCTCTGAAAATTTCCTTCGTTATCCTTGGCGAACCTTTGATTTAATGAGCAAGAGCCCTTCCACACGACTCTCAGATCACTATGAAGACTTTTCATCTCTGTTTGACTCATAGTTTAGTTACTAATAATTACATTACACGCTACAGTAAGCACCATTCCCTGTGCAAAGCAATAACACGAGAATATGAAGTAAATTACACAAGGATTTATTGACTCACCTTTTTCCCCTCGTGACAAGAACATTGCAAAAATTGTTTTGTTTGAGAAACGAAATTTTATCTATAAATTGTACTAGAAATCCACCCTGTAAACAAATTTTTCAAGTTGAAAACCAAAATCCTAGTTATCACATCACAAAAGGGAACATCATATCTCAAAATCTCGAAATCTTCTCAGCAAGTTCAACTTGTATGTCTCAATTTCAGTGTCCTCAACTGAATCTGGGGTTGACCTGATGACAGAGATTGCTCCAGCTTGATATAAAGCACCAGCAGCTTCATCTACAGTATCAGGTGACACAAAACCTTCCCAATTAGATGTTCAATATACGTAGAGAAGTATGATAAGAAAAGGAAAAGGGCTTATTAACTAACAGCCTCTACTTTATTTCATAGGTGGTATGTTCCTAGTCTCAGCCATAAAAATACCTCTATTAACGATATATGTTCATGAAATCTCAGTGTTCAATGAGACAATAAATAATTAGAAAGGCAAAATACTAACATTAAAAAAAATAAAAAAATCCATACGTTAAGGAAATATATGGATGATTTACTCATTTGACAGACTAATACCATAAACTAAATTTGTAAGATCTGTTCAGTTTTTAATATGTAATATGTAGGCTTGATAAAGTTGAGTGACTACTTCAGACTCTCAGACCAGATTAGAAAAAGAAATGCAAGCTTCCCTTTGCTGGCAAAAATAAGAGTATAACAGGGAAAGATATTAAGGCTGTTGCGGATGAACTTTGAGGTACTTTGTCAGTACAAAATAGAGTAAGAATATGTTATTTCCTGTATGATAAATTAACTGGAAAACGATTTATTAACTACACTTTTTATGCCTAGCTTCAAAATTTCAATACATAGAAGTTAAAGAAACACAAGACATGTACAAGTGTTAATTAAGGAGAAACAGATTTTCCTAACAATTCTGCTTGACCATTTATCCATATATAGACATAGAAGACATGTATGGCTGGGCTTATAGGCTGATCAAACTATCTTATAAGCCCAAAGCCCGTCCGAGCTCTATTTTTCCATGGAAGATTTGACATAAATATTATTGGCTTTGTTTTAAATATTCAACAAAAGAACCATTCCTCCAACCAAAATTTTTGACAAATACATTTGACAAAGAATCTCAACCCTTAATTTAAATGAATCAAACGAACTAGATTTATTTCATTTAACTACTTAAAAATCCCAAAATGAATCTCATCCCACAACCAAATACCCTCCCTGTTTTTCTCTCTCTAAAGGCATTTTGGGTATTTTGACACTTGCCAAAAGCTTATAAATAAATAAGCCATCCAAGCATGTGTGTTTATTGTCCTTGTAAACACATGAGATAGCTCCTTTCTAAACCCTGTCCGAACATGCTCATAAGTGTTCCTTAAGGATAAGCAGATTTTCCCAACAGGAAGCTTCACCATTTATCCATGTATCTATGTTTTCATGTACGGGTAAGCAAAAACAAAATGACTGAAAACATTGAAACACTGACCTGACTGTGCAATGGCAACTAGAGCCTTCAAAGCTTCCTTGCGAGTACGATCATCTTTTGCAGCCCCTAGCATGTTTAGTAACTCTTGACCACCACCCATCTCAACTATTTTCATCCTCCTTTCATCTGAGATCAAAAAGTTAAGAGAGGTAGAAAGCACCTGAGATATACTAGTACCATTTTCATAACTCAATCATTGTGCAAAGATCAAGGACAAAAGTTCCATTCACTAGTCCCCTTGATGAAGGTACATGCTAATCCTCTCTAATGAGATTATGTCTAGAACTAAAAATGCATATTTGACATCGAATGAACTTGGTTGGGTAGAGTTAGGGCTATCAAGCTGTGAAGATTAGGCGTCCTTTTCTTCCTTCTCTCGTCTAACCTTTTCTTGTTTTGTGCATAGAAAAGCAAGGAGGTTGAGGTAGAGGGGAGAGAGATGCTCAGATAATTAATTATGCAATGGATATTCCTTCACTACATGTTACTTTCAGCATGTCATTTAATTTTTTGACACTGAAATTGATGCAGGATGAATTAAAGAATAGAAAGAAGAAGCAAGAAAGAAGGGAGAAGCGGAGAGAATGAGGGGAGAAACCTGAAAAGAAGCAGAAATTCACGGGGGAGAGGGGGAGGGAGAGGAAGGAGAAGCTATAGGCAACAAACCACCAAAATATTCCTCAATTCATCAAAACTAATGAAATTACATCGCAATTAGGTTTAAATAGTAAAGACTAAAAGCTTAAGTAGAATGAACTTGGGCCAACACAAGCCCAATTATATAAATAAAATCTAAAACATAAATAAAGTCCAACTAAAAATAAGTAAAAAGTAGATGTCCTCATCAACTCTCCCGGGGTGGGATAGATCATTATAGGTTGTAGTCAATCTGATACTCCAAATACTTCAAGTCAAGTTATGAGAGACGATCTTTCTGATGAACCAAGTACCGAAATTCCATGTTTGATAATACTGAAAATTGTAGCTTATTCCCAAGAATATGATTTGACCAAGGGGGCGATTTTTCCTTCTAACCAAGTACTAATACTGGGCTCCAAATAATCAATACTCATGCACTGCATCTTCAAGATTTTCACATAATTGTACATATTGAGGAGCACAAGAAGCACGTCGATCTAGCCAACAAACAAGGAAGTACTGAATCTTGCCATCATTGGTCAATACAACACGTTTATCTAAAATAACATCAATTTTATCTTTGTGTGTTGTGATAGATGGTATTGAAGTAGAAATATCAACATAGTCAAGTGGGTCCACAAAGCTAAATAGAAATGGATCATCAAAGGAAGTAACACGGTGTTTGTAAGTACTGAAGTTCTCGATATTTAAAATAGAGTGGTAGCAAAAATGTAATGAAAAAATAATGATATGTGCATTTGAATCAACATGCTTTAAAATTTTTAAAGCACCAGCACTACAAGCTTGCAATATAACATAATTCCCAATATTAAATTCAAAATATCGTTTATGCAAATCAACTTGAAGTTTATATAATGCATTACTTGCGTCATGTTGTTTATTGATCTCAATATGCAAGTCATGAAAATAATATACAAATACTCCAGTTGACAACGACACACTAGCATGCGGAGACATGGGAATAAGATCTAACGACCGTCTAAACTTATAATTATGAACAACTTCAAATGGATTTAAACCTAAAGACCGATTCATAGAATTGTTATATGCAATTTGAACAGTTGGAAGGGTCAAATTCCAATTTCCCAAAGTTTCCTTGCAAAGAGCATGATTACACAAATCATCAATACCTTTGGGTGGAATAAGAGTAGGACACACAACATTTGACTGAGAGGTATCGGGAACAAGGGGTATAATACCTAGACTCATAGGAAAAGTCCGAATACTATCTAAGGAGGTGTCTTCACTATCATCCAAGTCATCAAATTCTTTAAATTTAGATTCATAGATTTGATTTTCTAATCGCTCATCTCTCATATTCTTTTGTTTTTCAATGAATAAGGCTCAATTAGAACATTCAGAAGAGATGTGGCCAAAGTCTTTATAGTTGAAGCACTGCAAATGAGAAGAAGTTATTGAAGTTTCAAAATCTTAACCTTTATTGTCCAACAAAGAAGGAGCATTAGATGGGGGAGGACCTATTAAAGACCTACCAGGATAAGGTGGTGTTGATGAGACGAAAGGGGGAATGTCACTACGCCTTCGATACGAAGAAGAAGGTCTTGGGATATCATGACCTTTACACTTATTTTCCCAAATGGGAGGAACATTAGACGAGGAAAGTTTTATGATAGACTTATGACGAAGTGGTGCTGATGAGATGGGTGAACGATGGTGACTACGCTTTTCATATGGGGCACTAATATATAACTCGTAGTCCCGAGCTAAAGAGTAAGCGTGATCAAGAGTAGTGATACCTCGAAAGAAGAGCTCACGCCTAAGTTCATCTCTTATACCTTGTATAAACCTATTCAAAGTTAAGGCTTCATCCTCAATGATATGACGCTTCATTCGAAACTCCTCAAATTGTGCAATATACTCAGTCACTAACTAATTCCCTTGTTTAAGGGCATTCCATTGAATAAGAACTTCAAAATCTAGGCAACCATCAAAAGTAGGAGTGTCTAATTTCGTGTCTCTAAAAGATCTCTTCTTATGATCATATTGAAAATATTTTTGATCACCTTGTCGACGACGATATTACCTATTGTGGGACACTTTAGAATTAGTAACATCAATCGAATGAGGGATTTGCTTAAAATTGTTTAGATTAGCAACTAGATCTTTGCTCTTTTTACAAGTAGTAGCCATCTCGGTTTGTAAAGCTGCTAATTGAGTTTGTAAGTGTTGCTGGCTAGTGACAAGTTGAGCTAATTGTCTAGTGAGTACCTCAAATTGTGAAGAGTCCATGTCTAGGTACTGAAACGAGGAGTGACAAGACGAAAAGTCGACCACTATGCATGTACTGTACTAGGAGCTAAATGACGTGTAATAGAGAGATGAATGAACAATAAGCGCAAGCAATGAAAAGTAACAATTTGGGCATTTTTTTTGTAAATTAAAATTTGGGGTTATGTTAATCCAAATGTAACAAGCTAATAATGCTGATTCGAATAACATAAAAAAGCAAGGATACAAATGACGAATCAAAATCTTTAACCCTGTGGGGTAAGCAAGGTAATGTTGGAAATTATTCAGTCAACGATTCTAATCAAGTGTTGTAAAGATAAAATTTACGACGTAACAGCAACACAAAGATTTTAATTGATGCAATTTTTAAAAAAGAAGCAGTAGTACAATCCAATAATAAAAAGGGTTCAAGGACTCCTCGTTGTTTGGTTGTGACTATCTATATGCCGATTGATCTGAATTGCCGACTTATGAGCCCCAGCTATACTTCCGTTCTTCCCTTCGTGTCCAATGGTTTTAGCCCTTGCTGACTGTAACTTGTGCTGGTTCTGGTGTGGACGTAAAACTGAGTGTGGTGACTGTGGTTTTTAGATTGTTGAGATGGACGAGGAAATATACAAGTACAGTAACTGTAGTGGAAATGTATGATCCTGGGTTGGTGGTAGTGGCCTGTGACAATGAAGCGGTAGTGCTCTGGATGCTTGGGTGCAATAGATAATGAAGTGATGGCGTGGTGGTGATTAGAGGCGGCAGCGGCAGGAGAGTGGTTATGAGAGAGGAATCGGGTGAAATTGTGAGGTATTTGATGTTAATGGATTGGTTATAATCAGGCTTGGTAGGATATTTGAGACTGGGACAAATGGGAAGAGGTTTAGATCCTGTTATAGAGATGAACAGGTGGGGTTAGTGTTTGGTGAGTGGACCTGAGTCGTAAAGAGTAGGCTGAGTTAATTGGGCTAAATGGAATTGGGCCGTGTGTAAGTAGGATTGAATGTTAGGGATGAAATTTATAAAATAGCACTACAATTGTATAGAAGAAACAGCGGCAAGCGAGAATTTTTTTTTTTTTTTGGGTGGGTGAAACTGAAATTGCAGAAAAACCTAAACTGAAATTTTCGCGTGTGAACAGTAACTTAAACGGTATTTTTTTTTTTTTTTTTTGCAACTACGATAGAGAATTGAAGGAAAAAAATTGAAATCGGACGTGAACAATAACCGCGAATAGTAACTTTTTTTTTAAACTAACGACAGAAAAAAAAGAAATCTGCTGTTGTTACCAAGAATTATTTCCGCCTGTACTCTTCTAGAATTTTAGGGAACATGATGGTGGTCGATGATGCGTGGTTGGGAATATGAATGGAAAAATTTCTGGAATATAATTGATGTATTTCCCAAGTTTTGGCTCTGATACCAAATTTTATACATGACGAATTAAAGAATAGAAAGAAGAAGCAAGAAAGAGGGGAGAATCGGATAGAATGGGGGGAGAAATAGGAGAAGAAGCAGAAATTCATGGGAGAAAGGGGGAGAGAGAGGAAGGAGAAGCAATAGGCAACAAATCACCAAAATATTCTTCAATTCATCAATACTAATGAAATTATATCGCAATTAGGTTTAAATAGTAAAGACTAAAAGCCTAAGTAGAATAGACTTGGGCCAACACAAGCCCAATTACGTAAATAAAATCTAAAACATAAATAAAGTCCAACTAAAAATAAATAAAAAGTAGATGTCCTCATAAAAAATGTTCAATCCATACAGATTCTCTCTTCATATCAGTGAAGACTGCAGGTTTTATTTTCAGTGCACTATATATATATATATATATTATAAATGGGCTAGTCCTTTTATTTGATTGGTACAGAGTATGATCCTGTTCATAAATAACAAGCATAAGCTCTTTATTAAAAAGTATAAGTTCCTTGAAGCTAACCACTAATCAAGGCAATAAGCATTTTTTGTTGTGGAAAGTTTTGAAGAATTACAGGGACAGAAAATATTTCATTGTGAATAAACTACAATAGGAAACATCAACTAGTTACTAAACATTACCATCTATAGCAAAACGAGCTAATCTGGATGCTCCCATTCTCTTAAACAAGGGATCCTTCACATGTAGAAGTGATACAGATTGCTGCATCAAATTATCTCCTACAAAAAGTCAGGTACTAAAGCATCAGACGTCTGTTAGAAGTAAAAAGAAGCACAGCTTATACAATAGAATACTATCCTTAACTCAACACACATACCCAAGTATGGAAAGAACTGGTAAGCCACTATTGTCGCAGTTCCAGCAAAAAGTAGTTTCAGCATCCATCCGATTTTTCTTTCTGCTTCCTCCTCTAATGATCTTTGATCTAAAGCCAGCATAGATATTCATAATAAATCAAAACAAAATCAAATAAAGATATGGTTGTCCAATGATGAAAGGGTAACACATGGAGAATTCAAGTTGATATGAGTGGGGCCTGTTGTGCCAGGTGAAAAATTTAGCATTGCAGAAGTGCCTTAATGTGAGAATCAAACCGCAGTGCCTCTACTTAACCAACATATGTGTGTAGAAGTGAGTGTGCTTGAAGCAACAAGTGGACATATTCTCACTGGCATTCCCTTGAGCTGTCCAATATAATCTTCTTTGCTATTTATGAATTCTTTTTGCAAACATTAAATCCAAACTCCAGCCACTTTTAAGTATCAACTCAATTTAAGTCCATATATTTCTTAATGAAAATTGAGAATGACATGGTTACTACTCCTGATTTGTAAGCATTTTTCTGAAACCCAACACGCAGTAAAAGGCCAAATCATAGGGCAGTCAGTGAGGTCTTATAACAAAATTCAATCATTCGTAAGCTAGATTTCAATTTCAAATCCATTTCATACAATCCATCGAACCATCACGATAAATTAGTAACACCAATTCCATAATGGCAAAATGGGAATGATGAGCTCAATGTTCCTATTCTTCAATTAAACTATTTAAAAATGGAAAAGCATTATATAGTCAAATACAATACAATAAAAAAAAAAAAAATTCGAATGCGTTTTTATTTGATATAAGTTATCTCAAAGAAGCTAAACTGAATTTAAATTTGGGAAAAGAACAAGTAACAAAATGAAGTATAAAAATCACCTCTTGTATGGAATGATGAAGAAAATTTTCGAGATTGCACTTTCACTGGGTTTCTCCTGTATAAATACTTTGATAAAAAAATAAAGAAAAATTAGAAGAGAGTGGAAAAGGAAAATTGCATAGCTGATATTTGATTCTTTATTAATTGTGGAAAGAAGTGGGAAAGGTTGCTAGGGTTTAATGTAGGGATAAGCTGCTGGGACTTACGGTGCTGCAGATGCGTGCTGCTAATGTGCGCATGATGCGAAATCGAGATTTTGAAGCTTTGCTTCAATCGAAGTATGGAACTTGGTGCGGGAGCACTTGCTGGAATTGCTGCTGTCTGGCGGTTCTACATTTCCGGCATATTCACGCACAATTGCACGCTTGGTCCTCAAACTTTTAACGCAAGTCATCTTAGTCGTGCTCTTTTAACATTAAGATGCTAGCACATTCTTTTTTTAGATGCATTATATTTTAATGATAAATGCTATTTACAGTTACTCACTTTTGTAATCGTCCTACGTCATCAAATCAATAGCGGTTACATATATGTCACGTAAGATGACTACAATATTAAGCGACTGCAAATGACATTATTCTATTTTAATTGCATGAAAGGATAATAACTTCTACTCATTATCATATGCATGTTTCCAACTTTTTTCATCACATATTTATCAGCAACATTCCATTAACTAATACATATTGTTTCTAATCACGATTTTTGTTCGAAATTTTCGTTATGATGGACTAAAAAGACTTAGTTTTAAATAAGAAAAAGTATTAAAGCTAAAATTATGACTAAATATTTATCTCTTATTTAAATGTTAACATAAATTTTGAACGGAAACAGTAATTAGGGATAGGATTTTATTTAATGTAAAGTGAAAGATAAGAATGTGCTGAAAATATTAGGAAATAAATATAATAATAAATAAAGATTAAAGATATTTAATGAAATTAAAATGTGGTACAATTATATATAAAGGGTGTCTCTATTTACATCCACAGCTTTTATATGTTCATACAACTCTATATACGCCCCTATTAAAATATTATAAATTTACTATTTTTCATCAACATCAAATTCTAATATTGTCCTAATTATTAAATTCATTCATTTAAACAATATATATCCATATAAATTTTATATATTCATCACACTATAATTATATCTCTAATATAATTTCAGAAATTTTAAAAATATCACTATATTCATTCAATCATTATTAACATTTAATATGGTTTTTACTTTTCCTTTTTTATATTGTCATTTCGGTGCTTTAATATTTAACCCTTGTTTGAGCCTCATTTTTGGGAGAAAAATGAATTTTTGAATAGTGTATTGATGGGAAATGTGTGGTTAAAAAATAAGGAATTTTTTTAATTTACTTGTAATATTATTTTATTGAAGAATGTGTGGTTAAAATGATATCAAAACACTATTGAAAAATGCATTTTTTTGAAAAGAATGGAGCTCAAAGAAGGACTTAATTATAAAAGTTAGTGATTTATTTTTTGGAATTTATAGGAGTCTCGAGTACATTGCTCAGAAATCAAAAAAATTCTTCCTCGAATAGTTTGTTAATTAATTTTATTTATTTATTTATTTTGGCTTATAAGCTAATAATGTTGGCTGTTTGTGTTTTAGTAGAAAATTTTAAGTTTATTTCCTTCTGTGATATAATAATATTTGATTATGAAATTTATTTTGAAATTTCTTGTATACTTTCATTTGTCAAATCAATACTCAAAGCAAAGCTTAAAAAGTAAGATTCCATTTTCATATCATAAAAAAATTATAACTAAAATAATGTGTTGATTTTTATTTTTCTTAAATTTCAGTTGAAGATGAAATTTTATGATTTTAGTTAAAGATGATATTTTATGATTATTAGAATTTTAGTTAAACACGAACTCTAAAAGAATATAAAAATGTTCAAAAGAATTTATGAAATAAATATTAGGAGATGAATTTAGAATGATATATATTTTTATTTAATTTTATATATGTCCATGTATGTAAATTTACATAATATTAAAATTATAATATAATATATATCTCGTGAATGTAAAAAGCGGTATCCAACAAAAATTACCCATTTATCCAACCAACCACCACATCCACTCACATATCTACTTAAATCACCACCATCTCAATCGTCGTTGTCGCCACCATCGCCACGGTTCTCACTTCTCGTCAGAAACAAAATCATTAATTTTTATGTCTAGCTACATGACCACCACCTCAAAAATCACCCTTACCAGACTCAAGCCGTCCCATTGTTGGGTTGTGTAATCATATAAAATAGTTTGGTTGTAATAAGATGATAATTTTATAATAAAAAATTACTATTTTTATTTATTTACTATCATTGTATATATTTAATATTGAGCATGTGAATAAAAGTGTCAATGATCACTTGTGATAATATAAGTTTGAGTGTCTGATTTGAGAAGCACAATATGATACAACTTATAATTTAATCATTAATAAAATAGTTCATAATCAATGAGTGAGAATTGGCATCATGTACCGGAATGTTGTAGTGTTCACTATGTTGCCATTCGAGTATATATTCGTCCTTATCATAGAACTGATATTATGGAGAACCAGTGCACGTGGAGCCATTGAACGAACCATGTGTTGAATGTAATACTATTGTAAGATTGTATAGAGAATTAAATTTTATTCAAGCACCAGATATATCATTTAAATCCCTTGACGGGATTGCAGAACTCTTTAAGTGAGTTTAATGGTTTTTTTGATTTATCAAGGGATGTGATTAATTTGATTGATCAAATATTTCATGAGTTGGGAATTTAAGAATGAACGAAATAGAGAACATGAATTTGTATTGAAAACCGTCATCATGAAACATAGGTTGAATGACTACTTAAGTATTTTTCGTTAAATAGTTATAAATTTGATCTCAATGTTTAAAGACTATTAAATTTGTCATCTGTGATTGCTTTATAGGATCATTGAAGAAAATGTAATTTGAGTTTATAATAATAATTATTATTATATAGACAACTGTAAATAATTATTGGATCTAGGATGAGTTGAAATATACATGCGATAGATTAGAGAAAAACATTATAGATATATTTTGGTGTCTATGGTATTATGTGTTTCAAGAATGCATTCCTTTGCTTTTATTGAAAAAAGAAGTGAAGACTAATAATTAGATTAGATCTAATTATCGAAGTTTGGAAATATATGTCCAAACAAAAAGTTTTGACTCAATTGTAATTATTTTAAAAAAGTTAGACTTAATAATAATTATAATTAAAGTTTAGAATTACAAATTCAATTAAACCAGTTTTGGCCTAATTAGGCTTGGATCGGAGCTCTTAATCTATATATAAAGATTTAGGGCTCGAATTTTATACAAAAAAATGTCAAGGATTTTTTTTTTGCTTTATATATATATATATATATATATATATATATATATATTGATTTTTCTTTTGTCCCTCCAGTCTATAATTAAGTTTTTAATTTAATTGAAAAAAAAAAAGAACACATACCATTATTGTCTATACTTTACAATACTATTAAAGACTTCAAGGTTGGGACCGCCAAGTTTTTGAATTAAAAGCTAAAAACCCGTGATTCAATTCCAATCAAAAAACCGAATATTGCTGTAGGTATATTCTAAATTTATGTTTATTATAACATACATGTAAACATCAAGCAAAGATTTAGAGTGATTGAATTAAATAAAAATTTTATTTTCTGGCTAATTCTTATTAAAAATTTCAACAGCAACCACTACCAAACCATGTCCCCGCGATCATTCCCTATCCTTATGCCATGGCTACCACTACCACAATCGAGCACAAAATGATGTAAATGAGTTGGGGCCTTTTGCAACCACCAAAATTGATAGAAATGAAGTGAGTCTACGTAGTGCCAGGTAGTGTTGCTATAAAGATGAATGGAATGTCCCCATGGTTCACTCTACCAGATTTTGCAGTAACAGATGAGATAAATAACCCCCTATGAATCTACAAATTTAGGAAAGATTTCTTCCTCAGTGTTTACTGAGATAGTCACCTTACATGACGGTTTTTGATTTGATGTATTAATGTGATAATTTTTACTTACCTCATTTATCAAATTACGAACTGTCACATATATGCAACGTAAGACGACTGCGAAAGTAAGTCACTGCAAATAGCATTGTTCCGCAAACTAGGGGTGATTTCTCTTTCCCTATTACCCTAAAATCAAGGAGATTCGTCCCCTTTGATGGTTGGTTTATTTACCGACAAAGATACAAATCAATTAATAAATATACTGAATTTTGATGTCTTTATTTTACTTCAAGCATGATAGCATGCTAGTTACATAATAAAAGAGTTTTTAGAAAATATGAAGAAAATGAAACAAACTGTATAAAAGAGGGAGGTAAGTTAAATTCGTGAGAAAAAAAAAATAAAGACTTCGACAATATAGAAAGTGGCAAATTCAGGAATGTCAGTGAACTAGGGTAGCCATTGACCTTCGACTGTCAACGACCTCTATATTGAAATTGTTTATTAATATTTAATTAAATAATATTAGAAATTCTTCAATCAATATGCGAATTCACTAAAATTTAAGAATCATATACATATGAATATATAATTCAATAAGCCTAAAATAATAATAAAAAAAACTTAAATGATACAACCTCACTTTGTAACTGTAAGCTCAGACAAATTCTCCAAGGTCTCATATTTTGAAAACGTTGTAAGATTTTCTCATTTTCAATTTTTTTTTTTTTCAAAAATCTCTCATTCTATGTACACAATCAAATTGTCATTCAAGCACTCATCTCCTATTTTGTTGAGCAAGTCACTCTTAATTAGTTCATAGCAGAGAATTCAATTTAATACTTGTAGTTACCAGAGTTAATATCAAAGCTAATTTGATGAGCCTAAAAACCAAAGGAAAAATAACAAGAATTTCTTGTTTCAACTAACTTCTGAGCTACACAAAAATACTATTGGGGTTAAAGAAAGTTTTGCCCCTTCTCAAAAGATTAAGAAACTTGTCAAGTTGAGGTCTAAGTAATATGAGCTCTTCACTTTTGAAGCCTTATGGATAGAACTAAGTGAGACATAGCAATTTAGTCCTATCAAAAGTTGTAAATGAGGCTTTTAGACTTAAATATGAAATGCAAGTAAAGAGCTCAGTAATTGTCATTGAAAAATGATCATTCAACTCTTATAAGATTGAGTTTATCACATAGCAAAAATAATCAATGTAAAACTGAGGATAATAAGTCACCTGTTGAGCTTCATGCTTAGATCAACCTCTCAATACTACAATATCTTCCATACTGGGCATTGCAATATGTCTATCAACACAAAACTCAATCTCCCTACTCCATAATTATACCAATCGTTGTCCATCATGTTCTCCAATGCATTTGATGAGTGTGTTTCACTCATTATATTAATGCTACTTAATCTTAATGTTTTGTTCAATTCTTAGAGTTTTAGGACGTTTTAATGTATGTTTTAATGTTGTTTTATAAGTTAGGTGAATGGTAAAAAATTCTAAGAATAAAGTAATGTTGGTATGAATAAGAGAGAAGTTGATGTTAATTTGGTGAATAACAACCAAAATGGTGAAATTCAAAGATTGAGGACTCAATTGCAACTTGTCAATAGTTGATTCGGGCCACAATAAGATAATTGAAGATTGCTAGAAGTCATCCAGATGCAATTAGAAGTAAAAATGAGTGAAATATGATCAATTTCACAAATCAAATTTTAACCTCACAAGTATGTTCTACAATTTTAGCTAGAGATTGTAACCCATCTTTGACATAGTAAAGGTTCGAATTGGAGAAAGTTATCCAATAAAAATACTAAAAGATGCACGGTGCTGAATTTTTACCCAAAAGTGGGCACCACAGCGACACTAATGCTAAAAATCAATAGCGCCATGCTTGTGGCGCCGGGGAACAGCTGATGAGAAAAAGAATTTTAAACATTTTATTCTCTTCCCAGTCCAACCTTAATACTTCTGAGACTTCATGATGATATAAATATTAATCGGGCAAGACGAAGAATTGAAGGGGGCAAGATTCAAGAAATCACGAAGGAGGCAAGGGCAACTTGGCGAAGAAGATTAATTCAACCAACTAAAAAATAGTTTTATCTCTCTTCTCTTCACGTTATTCTTTATGAATTGTTTAGATTTCAAGTCTTATACCGTGAACTAAATCATTCTTCTAGGGTTTGATGTAATAAAACTTGAGGATATGATTTAATTTGATTTTAGTTATTTCTATGAAATTTTTCTTTCTGTTTATTTGTGTTATTAACTTAATACTTTCAAATAATTAACCACTAATTGAATGATTAGATGCTAGTCAATTTCAATACTCGAGAGAGAGGAATTTATGCTTGATCACAATAATACCACAGTCTAGGTTTTATAGATTTCGAGATAAAGTATAGTTTCTTTGTAGCTTGTTCCAAATAAGAGCCATGAACTTTATAGTTCTTTGATTTTAGTTCGGCAGAGAGATTCTGGTTGAATTCTAGAAATAGTTTTTACTCGACACTTAAGAGAGGAAGTAGAATTAAATTAGGATTTTTGCTTATAAACATGGAAAATTGATTAGAGATTACTAGGTTTTGTGAAAATCATATTTGATAGTTTGGTGAAATCATGACCCTATGCTTTCTCATCTTGATTATTCTTCGAACTTGCATTTAATTGTTGAATTTGTCATCACATTCATCACATTAACTTATTTAAAACCATTGATTTCAAATATCATCCATCTAGATAAAATAATAGCTACACAATTATAGTATTTTGTAGAAATTAAATATCAATCTCTATGGTTCGACATCCATACTTGATCTTATATTACACAACTTGACACCATACACTTGCAATATAAATTACGTCATAGTGCTCATTTGTCTTGTAGCAATTGACCTTTGCTCTGAGTTTATGCCATCTTATGATATAGTCTTGAGAACATCTATGATAACATTAAATATATTAATAACACAAGTAATTGTGAGTAGATATGAGCCCCATCCAGTAACGTCTAGTCATGCCAAGCTCATCTTTTGAAACATACTACTACCACCACCACAAAGTTTTCCAATATTAAGCTTCATCAAAATCTCAAAATTATAACTTGCTAGAAAAACATCTATTCGCTTACATGATGCATCCATCAAATTCACAATAATAGCAAGCATTTTACATAAATCACCAAGCATATAATTCCTATGTACCATAAAAACGACTGCCAAATGAAGTTTGTAACAAAGCAGTGAACATACAAAGCATCATGGGAAAGGCCAAAAAAATATAGTTAAAGTATTTACAATTTTCAGTCAAAAAAGTTATGCTTTGAATTTTTAACTTCAGATTGAGTCTCATCTTTCGGGCAGCAAACGTTTGAATTAGAAATATGATATTTCTAGAAATAAGCCTTTAAGTTAGATTTTCAACACACTTTGAATCATCGCAATCAAATAACAAAAGAGAAAGTTATGACAAAACTATCAAAAATTGCTCTGAGAGGAAAATAGTGCAAATAAGCACACGGGCGATGAATAAATCGGCGCTGGCGTGCTTGCCAAAAAATCAACAGAGAGCATTCCAGCTCAATGAAGTGGGGATGTGGACCTATTTTCATATGATAGCCTAATTTTCCTTATATGTTTCAAATTCTTTCGAACCCGAACTAAACGTGATTTTTACCTAATTTCTGACTCCTGTAAATGTTAAACTTAAGGTACACATTACAGAACTCTCTCTTACCTCTTTATACACAAAAATATCATCAAATTTATAAAAAAAACAAGAGGTCAATTCATCACTTTTGAGAGAGAAGATCAAACCTTACAATGGAATTGAGGCCAACTACATCATGATTTTGAAGAATTCAACCTTGACATTGAAGATCAAGATTTCTTGCATTATTTCATGATTCGAGTGATGAATATTCATTTTTTTGTAATTTATTTAAAGCATGCTAGCTAGGCTAGATTTTTTAATTTTTTTTAATTTTTTTTATATGAACCCTATTGATTATTTATTTTAGATTCAAGACTAATAACTTAGTGTATTTCTTGCATTTCCTGATTAATTTTGCATATCCGTTTATTATTTAATTGTTTGGCCATTAATTAGATAGTTACTTACTTGTAGTATTGAGAGACTCACAATAAGTTTAAAACGTAACAAAATTAATAAATGCTCAATAGATATTAGAAATAACATTTAGCACTTATGCAATCGTAAAAATAATCTAAAATTTAATGCATTCTAATAATTCGAATTAGGGTTAGAAATATATTAAGTGTGGTTAGATTAGATTTAACTTTATTGGAAAAGAAAATTATATATCATTACTTTATTGAATGTAAAACCGTATGAACGGAACTAGATTACAAATTAAGAATTGAAATAGACAACAATAGGTAAACTCTAAACCCAATAAAATCATCCATAACTTGATAAAAAAAAGTATTTTTTGCCATTTTCGTAGATAATTTATCATGAAATCAAATCAAAATCTTTTCTTGTTTACATATTTTGAATGGAAATTCATTTCTTCATGGGACAATATTCTACCTCATCAAAAATATTACTTGTCAACAATCTTCTACGCTTGTGGGATTTTATAGAAAAGCTTTTGGGGCCATTGTTGGGAAATAACGAACTTAATTTATGTTTATTAGTTATATAGTATTAGAATTTTTCTTTTCTTTTATTTTAAGCTATTAATTACATCTTCTTCTTTCTTTCTTTTTTTGTAAGATTATGAAGATATCGAGCTCCTCCCATTGGTTCCCAAGATTAAAAGAACCTTTAGACAACGAAAAGGAGAACAGAGAGAAGAAATAGAACTAGCAGAAAATCAAAAGAAAGTTCAATTACCTTCAGATCCACCACGAGCTCTTAGGGATTATTTAAATCCTATACATTTTCCCGTACAACAAGTTATACTTTAAACACTTTTTGGGCATGCCAACTTTCATATTAGACTTGATGTTATCAACTTATTTTAAAATCATCACGATAATAGGTTTTCTTAAAAATCAACTGAAAATCCTTATGAACATATTCGAACTTTCTTGATGCTTTGTGGTGTGATAAATCATGAAGGCATGTCAGTTGATTGTACCTATCCCCTCATACTTTAAAGGAAGGCGTACGAGAATGTCTAATCTCAGTACTTTCGAGGAATATTGTTTCATAGAATAACATGACGCATAAATTCTCATTGTAATTATTTCGCTTTCTTAAGTCCATCAATCTGAAATAAAGCCAATACATTCCATCAAAAGGACCTCAAAAACTATCCAGAAGCATATGAAAGGCTCATGAATTACTTTAGAAAATGTTCCGACCTGGACATTCCTAAAAATGCTAAGGTTTACATCTTCTATGTAGGACTGCATCTTGAATATCATAACATAATCGATGCTTTAATAGAAGGATCAATTCTGGAGATACCTTTAGATAATACCCTATATCATTTTTTAAGGATTGCAGAAATCAATCGACGTGGCCAACTGAAAGGAAAATTTTCAGGAAAATAACAGGTATTCGCAACACTGATGCAGTTAAATCATTAACAGCCCAATCGAAAGTATTAACAAGATAATTGGACAAACAAACTTAGACTAAGAGTATAATGCACCAACCAACACTAGCCTGTAGGGCAAATCGTAAAACTGCAAGTTGTCCTTTAGCCTCCGCCCATATTTATCAGTTTAAATAGGTCAGTTATGCACAAAACTTTCAGAAGTAGCAAAACAATCCTTAACTAACACCTATACTCTAGGTTGGAGCAAGTATCTTAACTTCTCATGGGTCAATAATCAAGGATATTGATATAAAATTCAGGGCAATCCACAAGAATTTCAACAACAACTGGAAAAGAGGTTATCTTTAGGGGATCTAGTTGTTAAGTACATCACCAAGATTGAGACTGTAATCCAGAGTCAGCAAGCATCTATCCAAAATTTGGAGAATCAAGTGGGGCAGTTAACATCTATATTGGCCAACAGAACACAAGGTACTTGTTCGTAAAAAACCCGTAAGCGTACGGGATTGTTGTACAAATAATAAGATTTGTGCGTTAAGAGTATCATTCTCATAAGTAATAATATCTAATTTGTAGTTCAATAGCTACTATTAAATTCGAAGTATGATGATATCAAAGAAATTATTTCTATACTAATCCTAAACTAACAAAGCAAATAAAGTATTTATTTAATATGTAAATATTTGTATTGGAATCTTGAATCTATCTATTGCCATTTATTTCAATTCTTAATTCGTAATGTAGTAACTTCATTGATTCAAAACAATCGATAATCCACTTTTACTCAATATTCTTTTTAAAGATATATTAAACATATGTTTAACACGACTTAATCTTATTTCTAGTCCAAATTCACATGAAAAACATGTATTGATTCACATGATTTATCACACATAATTGCGCATGCCATTGATATTATTCCTAATACCTATTGCCTATGTATTGATTTTTCCACGAATTAAACATATTGTGAGTATTCCTACACTATAATAAGTAACTTACTATCTAATTGATAACAAACAATCAAATAGTTCAATGGGAATGCAAAATCATTCAAGAAAATTAAGAAAGACTTAATTATTTGTCTTGAATTAAAATAAAGAAGCAATAGAGTTCATCATTCACCCAATACAAATGAAAAACCTAGCCAACCATCTTAATTATTAAATCACATAAGAAATAATGAAAAGATATCACTCGGATCCAAGAAATATGGAAGAAAGTAGAGAAATCCACTTTTTTTGAATAAAATCTTGATTTTAGATGGATAATCTTCAAGAATCTTGCACAATTCTCTTGATGTTGATGATCTAAGCTCTTTCTTCGCACTCCAACATATGTTGAATCTATAAATTTTTAAGTCTAATGGAGGTCTTCCTATATTCTAGATGGAATATGGTATTTAAACAATGCCCAAAAAGATTGATACAAAAGTAGAGTTTCAACTCGAAAAGTAACAAAATCTTGCCTTAGAAAAGTACAATACAGTCGCATAGAAGAAATCATAACTGGTCCTAGGAGCTCTGGAGGCATAAATGCGGTTGCAACTAATTAAAGCTATCAACCACATAGTTATAATTTTTTTCCGCTAGATAGCTTTCAGTATTTTGGTCATATTATTCTCTCTTGATATCAGATTGAAGTAATTCAGAGTGTGTCAGAAAGCTAACTCAAAGATTTACAATTCTTCCAGAGATATGATGCTTTAAATTCGAATGTTTCCTATGCCAAAAATGGGTCTCAAACTCAGACTGAAAATCCAAAGCATAACATTTTCGCCTGAAAGTTGATATGTGATAATATTTAGACTATATTTCATCCTTCTGGCTTCTTTCATCATACAATTGTCCCTAATACTCTCGAATCTTCATCTTGATATTCGACACAACTTTAAGTATTGTACTTTAGTCCTCGAACTTTAGATTTGCTTTATTTCAGTCATTTCTCATGTAATCTTATTCCTTTATCTTTCAATTATATCCACTTAAATCCTTGGCATCTTTGATCTTAATTTCATCATCGATCTCATCTATGGATTGTTTGCAATTTAGTCCTTAAATTTCAGATTTCACCCTTTTTTAATTATTTTTACATTCTTTTCTCTGATTCCTCATCAAACATTGGGTTTTACCTACAAAATGTAATATAATATAAGTTAGATAGTATTTTATCTAAAAAATAGTAAAATATCATCTTTTAAGACCTTGAACAAATGTTCAAACTACACTTATCAGTACCCTGCGAAGTAACACAGAAAAAAACCTATAGAAATAGGTATTAACCGTTGAAGCAGTGAATTATGTAATTATTAAGGCACCATCAATCAAGCTTACTACCCCTATTCGAATTTATGTGCTACCTATCTAACTCCCTCAAAGGCTTAAAAGACAGTTAAGTCCAAACCATTACAACGAGAAGTGAAGTTCAGCTGCCAAAAATTATTATGAAGAATAGAGGAACTGAGGAAAATCAGTTACCTACCACGAGTTAGGAATAAGTGGTTCAGTTTGAAGAATCAAGGGTCAGTCAAAAAGAACAATTTGACAATCCACAGGTTCCTGTTAATAAACACACCTCCAGTCCTATTCGCTCAAAAGATGTAGAATAATAAGCTGAAATAGCAATGATTCGAAGTTCTTAGATGCCATTAGATAACTTTACATCAACATTTCTTTCATTGACGCTATTCCATAGATTAGCAATTATACTAAGTTTTTAAAAGATATGTTGACTTAGAAAAAAAAGTTGCCAATAGATGAAATAGTGACTTTGACAGAAGAGTGCAATGCAATCATACAACATAAGCTCACTCCTTAAAAAAATTTAGGGAGTTTCTCTATACCTTGCTTTATAGGAAATTCACATAATTTAATTACCTTAATTGATTCTACAGTAAGTATTAATCAGATACCGACATCTATCCACAGAAAGTTAGGTTTGGATGATCCAAAAACAACATAAATAATCCTACAGTTGGCTGACAAGACATTCAAGCATCTTTCTGGAGTGGCAGAAGATATGCTTATCAAAGTCGGAGATCACTTTTTTCGATTTCATCATCCTTGATATAGATGTTCAACACATACCGTTAATTTTGGGGTGACCATTCTTAGCAACAATATGAGCATTAATGAATTTTGAAAAAGATAATACAATCTTATGGGTGGAAGAAAAACTAAACACTTCAGCATGAATGTTTTACTCAAGTAACCAAGTTACATTGAAGAGTACAAAATGATAGACCATGGGAAAAATAACAAGAATAAAAAGGAAGAAGATGAAATTATAGGGCACGACAACAATGGAAATCTTGTAATCTGGAGGCTTAAAGATGACTTAAGGGACAACTAATAGTATAGTTGATGCAAGGCTGAAAACTCTATTTTCAAGTCACCAAGAATAGTCAAGACAACAAAGTCAAACTAAATACTATAAATAATCACTTATTGGAAGGCAACCCAATTTTCTTTCCTTTTATTTATTTTACGTTAAAAAATATAAGATTAATAGTTTTTATTCCTTTTAGTAGTACAGGGAATTTTCATCCTCATACTTTTCTTTAGGATGTGTATGAGCTTACATAAATTATTCTATGTTATGATTTTTTTTACTATTTTGAAGGACCATGACACCTGATCATATTGGACAAAGAAAAATACATAGCTAGTGATCCAATACTATCATGTCATCCATTTACAACCTTCAGATTTATTCCAGGGGAATATTTAGTTTCCTTCTTTGCCATTAATTTCCATGTATAGCTTGTTATATTTTTAGACATTGAGGACAATATCCATTATAAGTTTGGGGTGAAAAATTATCAAGTTTTATCCTTTTTTACTATCTTGTGTGCTGTTCACGTGTTAAAAGAAAAAGAAAAAGAAAAAAACTCCAAAAATTCTGTATATTATTTTATTTGTAGCTTATGTTTACTATTGTGTGCTTGTAGGGATGTCAAAAAGGCTCGGTGGCTCGGGCGGCTCGTTGCTCGGCTCGGGGAAAGCCCGAGGGATGTCAAAAAAGCTCGGTGGCTCGAACGGCCCGTTGCTCGGCTCGTGGCTCGGACCAACCGAGCCAAAGCTCGGGCCGAGCCCCAAAAGGGGGCAATCGCCCGAGCCCGGAAGGGCCGGCCCGTTTAATTTAAAACAAAAAATAAAAAAAAAGGCTGCCGACAGCTAGGCAGCAGATTTGCTGCCGAACTGGCAACAGATTTGCTGCCAGTTCAGCAGTAGTCTAGCTGCCAACAGGCAGCTTTAATTATAAAGCTACCTATTGGGCAGCAATTACGAGAAAAAAAAAAGACATCAAAACACGAGCCGGCTCGGCTCGGTAATGCCCGAGCCAAAAGCTCGGGTCAAGCTTTATTTTTTTGAGTCGAGCGGGCCCAAAAAAGCCCGTATTGAAAAAGCTCGAGCTGAGCACGAGCCGGAAGTTTCGACTCGCGAGCCGGCTCGGCTCGTTTACACGCCTATGTGCTTGTGTGGTTAGATGATTTTGTCTACTACAATGCATATATTTGGATTCATGTGTTAAACTATAAATTATAGAAAAGTTGCATATTAAGTTGAATTTTTTCTTCTCTTGTTTATTCATGTGAAACTTGATAATTTTGAGTATAAAATTTATGTTTTGCATCATAAATGATTAGTCTGATTCAAAATATGAACATGTTGAAATTAGCAGGTCATATATGCTAAATCTATATAAACACTAAATTATACATCTTTAAACCAATTTCAAGATAGCTTGGGGTGATTGAGTTATTGTAGTGAGACTTTTAGATAAATAAGGATTCCATATGTTATTGACTTTTGTGTGGATTGCCCAAGGCTAATTAGATGAAAATCTTGAGTTAGGGTCACATTTTTGAGAATGAGTGTTTAATAAGGGTATTGCACTAGTCATTGCATGAAAAAATTGTCTTGTAGTGAAAATTCTATTCGTAGCCTTTATAACTCGAGTGTTAAGCCTGCAAGGGTATCTAAAATCAAGTACACTATAATTATCAGACTTAGGAGTCATCGGTCAAAAACTTGCTATAAGAGTCATTTCAAAAGTTTAAGGAAAAGAAGTTCACACATAAGATTATAATTTAAAGAATAAAAGAAACAAAAAAGAAAGAAGAGAAAAGTCAGGTGCATGAAATAGAAGTCGAATTACATGCCCTGATTAAGATGCAAACACTTATTTTAGAGAATCAGATATTTGACAAGGGGTTATTAGCCTAGATGATTTTGGAGGTTGACGCAATAAAAAATAAGGAAAATTCTCATTTCTTTATGTGTCGAGCTCCAATTAGAAAGATCTAATCATAAAGAATTTGAAAATTAGTATAAAGAATTCAACCTTAGATCACAACTTGGGAAAATAGTTAGAAGGAATAAGTTTGGGGTATGAATTTTTAAAAGAAAGAAGAAAATATTTGACTATTGAGGGTCGAAATTTGAATCACATTATGAATTTATGATGCTTGACGTGAATTTTTACACACGCGTTGATTTTACATAGATTAGTAGAAATTAATTTTACCAAATGATTTTGAAGTAGTTTATAGTTTTGACGCATAAATTCCAATCCTGAGACCAAAGACAAAATATCTAACCATGTTGGTTGTGTTTTTAAAAAAATTATTTAAGTCAAAGTTTATTTTGTTTGTTGACAAACAATCGTTTAAGTTTGGAACGTTTGATAAGTGTATTTTATACATTTATTTGGACCTTTAAATAAGATTAATTATAATAAATTCTGGTAACTAATGGCTAAATTAGATGTTAATTTTGTTTGTTAGGTAAAACTAGAGGCAAATTGGTGAAATTCGAATAAAGGAACCAAAAATAGGCAAAGATGAAAGAAATTCAAAATTCGAGGACCAAAGTGTTTGTTCAACGATTCGAACCATAAATGATGATTGAAGATCACTTAGGATCAATAAGATGTAATTAGAGGTTGAAGGAATGAAATATAGTCAAAGAATTCTCTCAAATTTCCAGTCTAAAAAGTTATGCTTTATATTTTTAACCTCAAAGCGTTCAAATTGGAAAATACTATATATAGAAAAATTGTAGTTCTTTGAGTTACCATTCCAACGAACTTTGAGTTACCTTAATAGGATATCAAGGGAGAAAGTCATAATAAACGTACCAAAAACTGCTCAAGAATGAAATAGTGCAAACCAGCACAGGAATAAGTCGTCACAGGCACGTGAGCTTGCTACAAAATCAATAGAGAGCATTCCAACTCCACGATGCAAGGCACAAACCAATTTTAATGTGACAGTTAATTTTCCTTCTATATTATAAACTCTTTCGAATCCAAATTGAACGTGATTTTTACCTAATTTCTTGCTCTTATAAATACTAAAGTTGGGCTACACATTAGAGAAATTCTCTCTTGCCTCTTCATACACAATAATATCATCAAATTCATCAAAAACAAGGAAAATTTATCACTTTTGAGAAAGAAAATCAAATCCTAGCAAAGAATTGAAGCCAATTACATAAAATATTTGAAAAATTCCGCCTTGAAATTGAAGATCAAGATTTCTTGTATTATTTCATGATCTGGGTGATGATATTTCATTATTCTTCTTATAATTTATTTAAAAGCATGCTAGGCTAGCTCCGTTTTTGTATTGGATGAGATGAACCACATAGTTTATTTGTTTTAAATTCAAGACTAGTATTCTATATTATTTCTTGCATTTTTTGATTAATTTTACATACACATTGCATTATTTAATTGTTTAGGCATCAATTAAGTAATTGGTTGCTTGTTGTATTAGTAGAAGGCTCACAATAAGTTTAGAATACGGCAAAATTAACATATTACCGTCGATGTTAGGAAAACATTTACCACTTGTGCAATCATATAGATATTCTAAAATTTAATGCATTCTAATCATTCGAATTCAGATTAAGATTAGTTTCGAGTCGTAGTTAGGATATATTTAATTTTTCTTGAAAAAAAGAATTATCTATCATAACTTTATTGATTGTAAAAAATGCATGAACGAAATTAGGTTACAAATCAAAAATTGAACTAGATAACAATAAGTAGACTCTAAATTCAATACAATCATCCATAATTTAATACAAAAATAATTTTTACTGATTTCTTAGATAGTTTATCATAAAATCAAATCAAAATCATTTTTTTTTTTTGTTTATATAATTCGAATTTCATACAAAACTAGTAAATTTCAATTGAAATTTATTTTTTGTGGGATGATACTCTATCTTCTACAAACTATTAATTGTCAATGACATAGTGCGGTTGCGAATTTTATTGAACAAACTCATCAACCAAAATTGAAAACAAAGAATCAACCATCTCCTTCATAATAGCTCTTGCTGCCGCTACGGTGCAATAGTTAACCAAATCTTTTTGAATGTTTGGTGAAGTAATTTGATCATTTTTAGGGACATTAATAAATACTTCATCCTTGACTTCCTCACAACGAGCTGTATATCGTCTCTAGCCACTCAATTAGATTTCTTCTATTAAGTGACTCTTTTGATTCATCTCAACCACGAAATGACAATACTTGCATAAAGAGGAATCTTGTACAATCTAGCATTGTAGTCAACCTCGTCCTATAAACTTTTTTGTTAATTACTACTTTGGCTTAAAAAAAAAAAAAAAAAAAAGGGAGATACTTTGCTTTTGATTCATCAAGTTGGTGCACTTAAGACATTACTTCAAGACTTCACGTTCTAGATGGAAATGACATGAAACATAACTTAAAAAAGAAAAAGAAAAAGGAGGCTCACAGTCACTACCACTGTCAACAATGTAGGCTTGGTGTCAGCGACAGGTAGTGGCGAAGGCTCGATGTCAACGACAAGTTACAACCATAGCGGAGGGAGATAGGAGAGAATCAAAGATAAGGTTTGCTTTGTAGTTTGTAATTGTCGTATAATCATATTGCATTTAGAATTCAATTGAGGTAAATGCAATACGTATGGACCTCAACAATAGGCCTTTGGGCCTAATATTTTAAAATCCTAAACAAAAATAGAAAAGAAAAGAAAAGAAAAAGAAAGAGCGGGTATCTAAAACAAAAGGCCACTAATAAAATTGGTAGACCTCACATCTGCTTCCCTACCCTTTGCGTCTCTAGCACGGGCGATTGCGTTGACTCGTCGGGTGCTATCTTCACCTCTAAATACGGAACCAATTATCAATGCTTGGGAAAATGATTGGAAAAAAAATTATTCATACCTTAGTTTCAAAAACTTTGCCCTTGTTTGATAGGGATTAAAATTCAGATTTAATCTAAGTTATAGTCAACAATTAATTTTAACCAAATATTTTCCTTGTTCTCACAACTTTTCATCTACATATTTCATTAACATTTATCAAAATCACTAAATATCTAATTTTAATTCTTACCAAATCGGGGCTTCATTTTTAGTATTTTGAAGATCCATGCACCTTTATTTCAATGTCCATAGTTTCAACACCTTTGAGAAAAAGGATATATACAATCACATTGTTGTTAGTTGTACTACTCCTATGCACATTCTGTTTGGAATTTACTTAAACATGGACAGCGAAAATAAAAAAGATTTTAATTCCCTCCAATGATTTGCTTTCTGTTTATATATAAATTGTGACAGAAATTATACTTTTTGCAAAATCTGAAAACTCCCTTGCTTTTCGTTTGTTCTAGCAACCTTGATCTATCATCCAAAGTTGTCCAATTATTCAACTTCCAATGAAATTTCACATAGAGAACAAGATTGTAGGAGAACTAGGTTTTTTGTTCTTGTGCTAGCAAGAAGAATGAAATCTCTACAATTTCTAAACTCTAGCAGCTTATTTATATAAGCTAGCAAGAAGAATGAAATTTTTACAATTTCTAAACTCTAGCAGCTTATTTATATAAGCTCAAACAGGCTTGGCTCGTTTCTTAACTCGGTCCAATATTTAATTAACTCATTTAATTAAATTCGGTCCATGAATTAATTAATTCGAACATATTAATAAGTAACCCAATTAATTAATTTATCCAACGCTTATTAAATTAATTAATTGATAAATCTTAATCTTCTAATTCTCCTTTTGTGTGTGACTCACTAGGTTCTCAATCACAATACCTAACGATGTGAATTATTATTTTAATCTAATCAAAATCAATAAATTAAAACACTATTTTAATTTATTACCAATTCACATTCATTGTCTTAAATTGACATCTAGTAATGTATCGGGGCAATACGTGTGAAGAAAAATATCACGTGGTATGACAAAATCAAACTTGTTCGTTTACCATGAAACTATAATCATTTCGTCAATATGATTCGATCAATTACGAAATGTGGAAGCGAGTCAATCTCGATTATCGATCATATCTTTCATTCTACTAATAAGTCAATATAAGTCGAAAACTCATTTTCAACTTCTGAGTACACTTTGGCCAATGATTTCATTATCAACTTAACTGAATGAAATGCATATCATAATCTCTCACTATCTAAGAGCGACAGATCCTCTATTGGTCATGCACAACCTTCGTATAATTCTTAACACACCCGAACGATGCCGTATTAAAGACCATTGGCAGAGCAACATCCAACCTCACCAAAGATGACTGTCCTCATATAAGGCACTATGATGATCTCAAGTTAAAGGATCAATTCTACTATGGAACGTTAGAGATTAACTACTGACACTCAGATAGTTATTTATGTGGAATTTCCCAGCGGGTCTCCAATGTTTTGTTTTATGACAAAATATCCACGTATTGATTTAACTGTCATCACATTTTAGCTTGTGAGATCAACTACTTACTTCACAAGTAAGAAATGCCACACGTGATGATCTATTCGTAATAATAATATCCGTAATAACGATATCCGCATCTTATTATTACTTACGATCACAGATGATTTAAAATTCAGTATTATGTAATTTGTATCGCACAATCACAACTTTTTGTGATTAACAAATTACTGAAATTTGAATCTACAGACTCTATTATTTAATTTAATTTAATATTAATTAAATAATAGATTTGTCATAAAATTGCATCAACTGTATATATTAAAGGTGCTTATATCCAAAATCGATTGGACCTAGAGCATAACACTTACACATTCTACTACTCGTGTGTGGATTTCATTCCAAATTTCTTCTAAACCACAAGCCAACAACCATAAACTCCCGAGCAAATGCAGTCCTCCTTAACTCTTTTATGAACTGTGAAAGCTGAATGTGTCCGACTACAAGAGTATATCTTCAATCTTGCCCCTCTTTCTCGTCTCCCAACTTATCCTCTTCTTTCTTGTTGTTTGGCGAACAACCATTAGCTCTAGCATCTTTCAGAGTGATTTTCCCCCTTTATTAATGCGAAATAAGGGGGATCGCTCCCTTGTTAGCTAGCAGACAATTGGGAGAAATCCCCCTTGATTAAGGTAGCGGTGGGCATATTGTGGTAATTAGGTAGATAAGAGTGGGTGAAGAAGATTAGTTTTATTTTTATTTTTATTTTCAAAAATTTTTTAGGGTAATTAGAACAAAATGTTTCCATCATTCACACTCACTACATAAATCATCCACATCGTTTCAAATTTTGTATTTACACATTCATTTCAACATTTTACTGACGAAGTTGGTCCTTTCATTTCGTCAATTACTTTCGTCAAATATGAGCAATTGGTGCAAAAGTCCGAATCGTTTACTTTTGTTGTGCAAAAGGTCCCCCTCGTCTATTTTTTTTCATTAAAGCATTGTAAAATAATTAATCCACCCTACTCTTCAAATAAACAAAGAAAATAAAGAAATAATATATAAAATAAATAACTACGATCAAAGTCCAAAAATTTTCAAATGGTGAAAACGAGTTTCACTTAAAATAATTTTAAACATATTACTAAATTCAACTTCTCCCAAAAAAATTATTTTCTCAGATGGATTTTAATTAGACGGTTAGGATTGAGGTTTGGATTAAGATCTTGAATGAAACCGCTAATGGAAGATGAACTCACATCTTAAGACATCATTTATGTGAGGTAAAAGAAACTTGAGCAATATCAAAGCAAAAGTTAAACTTTAATGGGGGTGTGTGTGTGTGAATTAAGCTTATACAAAGCACCGGTTTCATGACATACTAATTACCATCAAATCTAATTATTTTATAGGACCCTCAACAAATCAATCGACCATTTTAAGAGTATTTTATTTATTATAGAGAGTATCTTTATACTTAAAAAGTCAATTTTTATACACTCTAACAAACTCTCTAATTTGATTCTTTATTTTACTTTTCTCAAGAGACATTTATTGATTNTTAAAAAGTCAATTTTTATACACTCTAACAAACTCTCTAATTTGATTCTTTATTTTACTTTTCTCAAGAGACATTTATTGATTTTTCTTTATATTTTATTTAATATAATTTTGTACACATCAATTAGCCAATCAATTTAATTGTGATTTGAATAACTTAAAAATAGAGTACTAAAATATGTGATTTATTAAACGCAATTATTAAGAATAGATAACGCGTTTGCTTTTCTAAGTTTGAAGAGTCAAACTCTCTCTAGTTTAAAATGTTAAAATATAGAAAATCTCTTCAATCTCATTTTTAAGCATTGTTTGGATTCGAATTCATTTCTACCATTTAAGTTAATCCAATTCAATTTTTCTCAGTACATTACTTGTTCAAAAAGTGAAAACGAGAAACATAAATGGTAAAAAGCAGGAGAAGATTCGCGAGAGCTTCCTGAATGAGCAGCCATTATGCATAGCACTGAACTTGAGGTATCACAAGGGAATGCAAAACGAACCAGTCCAGTTCAATGACGGAAGATCCTACTTCCTGCAGTAGTCGCATCCATATCAGAACCAATTAGAAACCAGACATTATGGAACATAAGCAAAAATGAGAGAAGTTTCTCCTCCACAATCAATGATACCAACAATTTTGCTACATGGTAACTTAGTTCATCTTTCTAAACAAATTAGGTTAAATATCTCGACCGCCGCAGAACTTTTCTGAAAGTTTCTTAATTACCACTGAACTATAAAATTTCTTTCCACTTCCCCAAATGTTTCTCAGTTGTCATTGAACTTTCTAAGTTCTCCAAGTTACCACTAAAACTTAATAAAATGTTATCACATCAATCAGTCCTTGTTTTAAAAATTATTGAACTTACCAAAAATTTTATTTCATCTGTCATTCTATGTACCATGTCATCTAGTCCGTAACTTTCAAAATTACAAGCAATGAAGTCATGGATGGAATAACATTTTGGTAAGTTCTATGAAAACTCGAATAACTTTTAGAGCCGTGAATCACGTACAGGCAGGATCACAGGCCTATGCCAGAACACACACAAAGGGTGGGGCCCGCAATTTTTATTTTTTATTTTTTTATGCAGATCGATGGGACCGACCTGCCATCTACAGTGAGGGGTCTGTAAAACTCCTGTATGATAATTGCCCGGTACTCAGGGCATTGGCCTAACTTTTAAAAAGTTCAATGGCAACTAGAAAACATTTGGAAAAGTTCAGCGGCAACTCAGAAATTTTTTAGTTCAATGGCAATTGGAAAACAAATGGAAAAGTTCAATGGCAATTGAAATATTTAACCCAACAAATTACACGTACCAAAGATCTCTCTTGGAGTAAGTCACAAATACAAACACCTAGTTTTAAAAACTACAAGAGACACTCCATGAGGTTTGTTTGGGGCAACAGATTCCCCATAAATCATTTCAAGGTCTTTTTCCATTAAAAAATTGTTAATTGCCTAAATTGCCCCTTATTGACTCTGTTAAATTTCATGACTTCTTCCCTTGCATTTACTAAGCTTTTTCTTGCATGTAGGTGGTGAAATTAAATTAGACTTTAAGACCTTAGACTTCAACACCTTTCAAACTTGATGAAATAATTTTAACTAATTAGACTAAAAAACCTTAGACTTCAAAACCTTTCAAACTTGATGAAATAATTTTAACTAAATTTTGAAAATATATTTCATAAAGGATTAGAACTTCTGCAAAAATACAAATGTGATGCAATTTTCTTGATAACAGTAATTCGAGACTATCGACATTCTGAAACAAAACAATTTAAAGAATTTTTAATAGATAAATAAATTTCACAATATTCATCCACTTGAATCTTCATTTATAAAAACTTTCATGTAAGTTGTCAACGTACTTTACGAAATTCAAACGTAAGAAATTAGTTGACAAAGATTTCAAAATGTATTGTTAATAAGAAGATATAGCCCCCGTTTGGCCCCCATTATTTGGATTTATAATGGAGGGAATAGTATTTTTTTTT
>NW_019240135.1:90234-100902 GCF_002742605.1 Olea europaea var. sylvestris
TGGCAAATTATCAAGATTCCTGCCTAAGTCGGGCTTACAATTGGTAATAGAACCAGAAAACCAAAATCACAAATCAAGGTTCTGTCTCCTACTCACAAAAGTTCATCATCTTCGACTGGCCTATATGACAAGGCCGTGGTGACAGTTAACATAATTACAAAAACTTTAAGCCCCTTCTTTTTATGATGACCTATTCGGCAAAATCCAGTCTAAGGGAAAAAAAACCTGGTCATGCAGTACTGCTCGCATACATAAAATCAACACAAAAATTCAGGAAATCCAGATCTTACGGAAAAAGGTTACTTGGAATATAAACTAATAAAATGGAAATTCACGAAAGTGAATCAGCAGAGAGTGCAGTTGGAACTGCTCAATTTAATTAAAGTATTTCCAAATTCCATAAAAGTAGTGCTCAACGTACAAAGTTTTCTTCCAAAAGAAGATAAAAATAAAAAGGAATCAGACAGGCTTACGAAAACAAGCAAATAAATGAACCAGACCTCTTCTCCACATCTGCATCTGCATCTCCATTGTCAATTAGATTTTCATTTTGATCATCATCATCTTCACCATCCGCATCAATAAAATATTTCTGATGAAGTGGCAATTCAGTGCAAAATGATGCCAAATAGATACATTTCATAAGCATAGTAGAGAAAACACAAGGTAATTGAGATGAAAATTCCAAGTAGTAGGACAATGACGAGATAAAAGATCCTGACCTCTTCCTCATCAATAACTTCTCCAGGAACAGTTAAAGGAATAGGCTCAGGCCCCAGTTCATCTCGATAAATTTTCTGCATTTCATCTGCAACTGCAATAGCTAATGCATCCTGGAAGAACAGCAGAGATCATAAGCTGAAATCGATATTCAATCAGAAAAATCAAAAGGAAAAATATGATAATTAGATATCAAAATGTCATTGAAAATTAAATATAAAAAATAACCTGATGGCTTTCATGTGCGGGATTGAATGAGCATCCAGGAGGTTCAACTTCGACAGCAGGTATAACAGAAGGCTTGAATTTCTGTCCTCAATTATCAACAATTAATCCACAAACAACCAGAAAAAGTGAGTACTAATGAAATTGATAAGTTTCAACATTAAACCTTTAGAATTTCAATGGTAAACAGCAAAGGAATATGCCCGTGATTTTCTATACATATACAACCAACCAGATGATTATCCACAACTTCTCAACGTGCAAAATATAATTATTATTTTTTCCCGTCGTAGTTCCCTAGGATTATAGTGAAGCATGGACATCAACCTTATATAATCTACACGATATGCAAATGCATAAAGTGGGTAGGATTTTACCTTTTTAGTTTTGACTGCATCTTCACCTGCTAGAGTAAATTGATAACCTTTTTCAGAAATGACATCTCACACTCAAAATCTTTAGGAATTTTATCATATGTAAATACATAACAAAGGGGAGACCTTACCATCCCACAAATCAACGCTGCTGGAACCTGGTACACTTTCGTCCTGAAGATTGACTCAGGATACATCAAATAAAAATCACACTAGTAACTCATTTCCACAAGTACTCTGAAATATTTTTAAAATAGTTGCTAACCTTCTGGCTATGATCATTTTTATCATTAGTAGTTTGAACAGCTTTTACGTTTTTCTTGGCTTGCTTCTTCTTTTGTATAGAGGACGGAATTGGCTGAACAAAAGGGTTCCTTTGCAGTAGACTGTCACAACGAAGTACTTTTTCTCTGCTTTTCTCAATCTTTCGCTTCACGGAAAGGTCTGCGAATATATTAAAAAAAGATAAACCTCTCTTTGGTTTATTACATTCTCCAAAAGTAATTATGAAAATGCAGAAACATGAAAAACATGATAAAGGTTAAGTATGGAATCAAATAGGGATCAAAAACTAAGCCAAATTCATTGCATTACTGTCCATAAAGTCCATTCCAATTTTGCAACTAAATTATCTGAAATAATCCAACCCAGATGGGGTAATAACTTCTCACTCATTAATAAAGATGAGTGGCTAAACCCACCTACCAACCCAATTTCTTAACTAGATTATTTCCCAGTTAATAAAACTTAACATTCATGATTTTATCTTGCATATTACCTCTGGAGCACTGGACTTGTAAAAACATGAAAAAAAAAATGTATAAAAAATTATATATTTTGACATCAAATATGTGATTCAAAAACCAAGCGAAAAACATTACAAATATAGACTGGTTCCATAAAATTCAAGATTACATTGGATAAACTTAGCTAAAAGAATCCAAAACCGATATGGGAAGTAACAGTTCTAGCCACTTATTCATAAACAACCACAGCTAAAATCTACCTAGCAACCAATTTTATATCAGTAAATCAGAGCCCAGAAACAAAAATTCAAAAATTTCACATTCATAAATTTTATATCTCGTTCTACCTCTGGACTTATCAACGTAAAAAAGGGAATCACTGGGAGCATTAGATAAAGAACCGCCGGAGAGTGCGTCTTTTGTGTTATTCTCAAAGTATTCCTCGATGTCTTCTGTGCTTATGTTAGCCCTCCACGCCTTCTTTCCCTTCCTAGAGCTCTTCGCTTTCTTCCCCATTTTTTCTACACGTTTTATTTACGACCACTTTTGCGTCGGAGAAGGTATCAGAGGGAATGGGGAGTTATGAATGGCCAAAACTTAACCCTAATAGCGCCCCCCCTTTTATTTTTTTTTGGGGTGGCGTGGGTGCCGGGGTGGGGTGGGGGGGCTCAAATATAATTATGATCACCCCCTGTACTTCCAATTATTATTGCTAAGGCATTTCTAAATTAAAAATAATAATACATCCATATTATAAAGATAGTCATATTTCTTTTTTACATAGATTAAAAAATTTAGTTAAGGGTAATTATATTCACATCACAATTTTTATTTTTTGCACCATATTTTAATTGAACATAAGGTTATCAATCTTTCCTCATTACAGCACTTATGTTTCTAACATTTTTTTCATGTCATTTGTATCCTCAAACTTTTCATTAGTTAACACATTTTGTATTTTAAAACAACTTATGTCCAACAATTCGTTGGAATGAAGTAAAGTATCTTATAATTCAATCATTTAAAAAAAAAAAGTGTGAAAGAATATTTTTCTCTTAATTCAAAGCATAAAAACAAAATATTTTGATATAAACCATCACAAGGACAAGACATACTAATTAACGAAATATTGAAGATAATAATTCGACAAAAAAGTTAAGAAAATAATTGTTACAATGAGCAAATATTAAGGAGCTTAACTGTAATTAGATTGTGGTGTATCAAATAAAAATTAGTATTGATCATTTTTTATTGCAATAATCAAGGTAATTAACATTGCAAAGTCATCTGACACGAAAACAATAAAAAAATTGTGAAAATGTGAACATTCAAATTTTATCAAAAACAAAAAAGATTTAAATTGATATGAGCATGACATTTTTCAACAATTTGTATTCACCCGTCAATTTTATTTTCAATTTTTTTAATTGAACTTTATAAATAGCCACATGTAGTCAGATACTGTTGACACATAAAAATTCAGCCCAAATCGAACGGCTCAAGGAATAAAGCTCAATTGGAGGATCTCCAAATCAGATAGCCCAAAGAACGAAACTCAATCAGACAACTCAGGATGAAGGCCCAAATAGGAAAGCCCATGAACGCGGTAATATCATCACCCAAGTTTGCAAGTCGCCCAGGATCTAAGCGAATGGAGTGCCATGCAGTCGCTCAGAACTGCTACTCTATTCTCGCCCAAACTTTCGAGTCGCCCAAGGTCTTAGCAAACATGAAGTGTTGTGGTTATCAAGAAGCGCAATTATCAAAGCAGTTATTAAAACAGCCCTATCACGTTCCACAATTCAAGGAATTCAATTGAAGACGGTTGAACGACAGAGAGTAATGACAGCAGTTAGAAAATGTAGTTCCATGACAAGTTGGCCATTATGAGGAAAGTAAGCAGTTATAGAACGATCAAGCAGTTTTTAGGCGGTTGATCACAAAAAGATCATCCAGAGAGTATAAAAGGAAGAAAAGACATAGAGCAAAAGGAGCCCAAATCAAAAAACTCTCGAATAGAGAACATGTAATTTTAAATTTATTAATTTAGATTTAAACACTTCTTTTAGTAACTCGTGTGCTTGCGCCCCTTGGAGGCATTCTGTTTTTACTTTCCGATTGTAACGTCATCGCCAATAAAGAACACCCCTTTTTGGGACTTTGTCTCAAGAGGTTTATCCCTTACACAATCGTCTGATCCCTTTTTAATTGTTAGCGACGAACCCGCGCGAAACAGATACAGTCACAAGTAAAAGAATGAATAGTTCATCACACAGTACTTTAATTGATTTGAATGTTTTTCCGAACAATACTTCCTCACCCAAAGATATTTATTTACCTTCATCACAAAATACTTTGATTGATTTGAATAATTCTCTTCAAGATGTTAACAATGCCACGACAACGTCGAACACCATGTGTCATAAAAAAGAAAAAAGAAAAATTTCACTTGAGAAAAAAGAGAGCTATCTTTGAAGAGCTACTCCATGAAAGCCAAGATGAAAAGTTATCAAAATGAGTCATTTCAAAAGTTGCCAACTTCTTTTCTATATCTCCAAAATCAGTTTTTCGAATTCGGCATAATGCATATTTTACTACTACAAATGATGATCAACTAGATTTTCTTCAAATCTTGTGAAAATGGTTGGCACGAGAGAATTCAAATAGATTTAGAAAGAATGAAAGATATTCCTTTTCGTCGTTGAATAAATATAAGATCCTTGTCAAGTGTATTGAATGTACCAAAATCAACCTTACATAGAAGAATCAAATAAGGATATATTTGGTTGTACTCAAATCCCGTAAGACCATATTTGATAGATGACAAGAAGAAAGAAAGGTTGGGGTTTTGCTTGTCAATGATTGACAAAGGTACACTTGCATCTAAGCCTTTCTTTGTTAATATGCACAATCAAATTCATATTGATGAAAAATAGTTTTATATGACTAATATGTTACAAAAGTATTATCTCCATCGAATCCATTGCACACATGCAAAAGTAAAAGATTTATTCCAAAGATTGTGTTTTTGGCTGTCGTCCCTTGTGTACAATTTGATGCCACTTCAAATAAAGAATCCAATGGAAAAATTGGAATATGACCACTTGTTTCTAAGGAACCAACTGTTGGGAATTTACTTAAGCATGAGCAGTGAAAATAAAAACAATTTCAATTCCCACCAGAATTCATCTTTGTATTTAGATAAGAATTGTGATAAAAGTTATACATTTTCTTAGATCCGCAAACTCCTTTGCGTTATCTTTGTTCCAGCAACTTGGATCTGCCTCTTACAGCTGTCCAATTGTCCAGTCTCCAATGAATTCTACACAGAAAACAGATTGCAGCTAATAGGGTTTTCTCTTCTTGTGCTAGCAAGAATTATGAGAAATCTCTACGTTTTGAAAACCCTAGCCATGTATTTATAGAAGCTCAAACGGACTTGGCCTGGTCTGGTCCAATATTTAATTAATTCATTTAATTAAATCCGGTTCGTGAATTAATTAATCCAATTAATTAATTCGAGCTTATAAATAATCAACCCAATTAATTAATTTATCCAACGATTATTAAATTAATTAATTGATAAATTGCAATCTTTCAATTCTCTTTTGTGTGCGCCCTATTAGGTTCCTGACCACAATACCAAATAATGTGAAATATTATTTGATCTAATTAAAATTAATAAATTAAAACACCATTTTTAATTTATCAGCAGTTCACACTCGTCGTCCTAAATTAACATCTAACAATGTATTAGGGTAACACATGTGATGGAAAATGTGACGTGGTATGACAAAACCAAACATGTTCGTTTACCATGAACTATAATCTTTTCGCTAATATGATCCGATCAATTACTAGATATGAAAGTGTGTCAATCTCAATTATCGATCATATCTTTCATTCTACTATGAAGTCAATATGAGTCGAAAACTCATTTTCAACTTATGAGTATACCTTGGCCAAAGATTTCGTTATCGACTTAATTAAACAAAATGCAAATCACAATCTCTTACTATTTAAGAGTGACGAATCCTCTATTGGTCATTCACAACCTTCATATAGCTCTTGACATACTCGAACGATGCCGTATTAGGGGCCCTTGATAGAGCAACATTCAACACTTTCAAAGCATGACTGTCCTCATATAAGGCACTATGGCGACCTCAAGTCAAAGGGCCAATTCCACTATCGAACATTAAAGATTAACCATTGACACTCAAATAGTTATCCATATGGAATCTCTTAGCGGGTTTCCAATGTTTCGTTCTATAACAAAACATCAACGTGTTTATTTAAGTGTCACTATACTTTATCTTGTGAGATCAGCTACTTACTTCACAGTAAGAAATGCTACACGTGATGGTCTATCCGTAATAATGATATCTGTATCTCGTTATTACTTATGACCATGGATTATTCAAGATCAAATCATATGTAATTTGCATCTCACAATCACAACTCCTTGTGATTAACAAATCACTTAAATTTGAATCTTCGTACTCTATTATTTAATATTATTTATCAGAAAATTAATTTAAATAAATAATAGATCTTGCCAAAATGAATGTATTAAACATATTAAAAGTATTTACAACTTAAATCAATTGGATTTAGGGCATAATACTTACACCAACAAAGTTGAATAGTAAAAATTGTATAGCTGAGACTTTGGAGACAAAGCCAATTTTGTAAGTTACTAAAGATGTTACTCATTCATGTTTAATTAAAAAAAAACTGTCGCCTTCAATCAAAGGAAAATGGCCATGTTCTAATTCTAGGAACATCTTCATTCAACAAGATAACGCAGAGCCACATTTAGATGTTAATGATGTTGAATTTGTAGAAACTGCGAGAAAAGATGGATTTGACATTCATTTGTGCAGTCAACCTCCGAATAGTCCCAATATGAATGTCTTGGATCTCCGTTTCTTTAAAGCTATTGAGTCACTACAACATCAAGAGGCTCCAACTACAATTGATGATTTTTTTTTCAATTATGGAGAACGCTTTTGACATATATCCAACTACACTTTTAGACAATGTGTTTTTGATATTACAATCATGCATGATTGAGATGCTGGAAATTTCTGGTGGTAATAATTACAAGATTTCGCATATGAGCAAACAAAAATTGATTAGACATGGGCAGTTACCAGATCGCATTGAGTGCAAGTATCAAGTTCTAAATGAGATAAAGGCAGCTCTTTGTGAAAGACATCAATTTTTTATATGTATTTTTCTATTAAAATTGTATTTTTTAGTCTTAAAATGTTTCTTTAGCACCTTTATGATTATTTCCTTTGCTACTAATATCTTCTCAAAACACTATTGCTCGCTTACGACGAGTGTTGCCCGCTGCCACTAGATTGAATGTGAAATGAGATTTTAGTTGGTAGTGATATTACTAGTAGCTAGGCTGAGAAATGGAGAAAGATAACATGTAAAGAAATAAAAATTCTTTTAGAAGATGAAAAGGAAGCCCCTTTAGTATAACTTGTAGGCTTAAAACCTACTGAATGTTTGGAGTCAAAGACAATAAAAATAGAGAGAACCATCTGCAGTTCTTCTGGGTGCACTCAAAGTTAATACTCAAAAAAGAAAATTAGAAAACTTGGGTAAAAAATTCTCATCATTGAGAAACAATACATTGATATTCTTGAGCAGTAGAAATGTTACCTTCGTCAATTGGTGGAGTATTTAAATCGAGCAATGGCCTTATTGATTTGTTCATACCATAATCTATGGGGTGGTTTTATTGCTCCAACTACAATTGAATAATGAGGTGGTTTTTATTTGATATAATAAAGCATATTAAATAAGAGCATATTAAAAAACTAATATATTAACTACATTCTCAAATAAAAAATAAGATTATAATTTGGGATAGACGAAAAGAAAAAATGACTATTTTTATGGGATAGATGTAGTATACTTATGCTCTATCTCCAGCATATAAGTTTGAATAATGCTATATAGTATCAATAAGACATTAGAGCGTCAATTTATGAGACAACGCATGATGTATTCAATTAAATAAATAATGTTGTTGTGCTCTCTCCAAGGATTTTCAATTTGGTGTTTTTTGGGCTCAGTCCAACGTACATTTCTCTACTAATAACCAATCTAATCTGCACTGATCTACGACTAATATAATTCACCTCGGTTGCTATTCAATCTTACCAGCGTAGGATAAGAAACAGTGATGATTTGTGGCCACAAAGGCTAGGAAAAAACACCACAAAGGTAGGTTACGAAGGAACCACCAGTTACACAAAATAAACAAGCGTTTTGAACACTTTTAGGGGCCTTTTTCACACACTTCAAGGGGCATCCTGGATTCTCCTTTTCTTACACAAAACCACACAAATTATACTAGAAAGTGACTAGGCTTATTGCCTTATATGTAGTATAGGGCTAGGCTTTAAGTTAGGTTTCTAAAGGACTTAAACGGGTCAAGATTCAAGCCATTCAAAAGGGAATACAATTGAACTGAGTGGAACTCATGAATTTGGTTGTTGCACTTATTTCATTAATTGGTCTATACTTATGAAATAATTGACCCACATTAACATCATAGGCCCGAATTAATTGGGTATCAAAAGCCAAATAAATCTCCACCTTGATGCCCAATAAATCTGCAAGCAATCAAAATACACAGTTAGCACTTGCAATAATCAAGGTAGCCAATAAAATTGGATCACAGACATTACCTCGCGTTTCCAACCTGAAACACATACTACACTTGCTCCATGTTCTCACCGGAGCTAAGGTCAAGAACACCTAACTAGAAACAAATATTTAACAATAAACAATCAATAACAAATACATATGCGATGATGATATATTTTAGGATAACACATATAGATCTTTTCAGAAATACGTTCACATAGAATCACGTACTAACACCAAGTTAATCAAACACACGGCTAACACATATGCAACAAATGCATAAATGATCTACGAAAGGATCTCACCACACTTATCCTATCTCATTCCTTGTTGCTCACACCTTGAGAACACATATCTCCTCTCATCGCCCACCATTTGCACTAAACTGATCATTCAATTCATGTCTAACTGATAGTTTACAATAGATCCTAAGTCCATGGGATAATCCTCTGTCTCCACATCACTTCTCCCAACCTACGTGGATAATTGGTCTTCACCTAATAGAAGTGATAGAAATGCATCTCTCACACACTCCACTTGATTAGGGTCTCTTTACAGATAAATGATTCTAGACATTTAATTACACCTCTACTCGTGATCCAAATGTCATACTTTCACATCCCTGGTACAAACCACAGTGTACCCCTGGGCATCTATGCTTGACCTCACCAAAAGACATCAAACACACTTCAGATGCATCCAACCCACTATGCATACAAGTAATTACACCAAGTAATCATATTGCCTCAAATTCATGCAAATGCACATAACAAACACATTGAAATACAACATATCATCATGCAACAAATTAGGCAAACACATACTTGCAGAAATAATCACACACAGATGCACATACAGTAACTATGTTTACTATCAATAAACCTCGCTAGGGTCGTCACTTGACCTTATAACCAAATTCGCCTCACCTCTCATCTTACCCTTGAGCTTATCCTTCTTTTTGGGATAGTCTCTAATAAAGTGCCAAGACTTACCACATCTGTAACACCTTCTACCACTATACTTTTCTTGTCCCTTGCCCTTCTTTTTACTACCCTCATCACTCGAGTCACTACTCGAATCATTACTATCTTGAGTTCTATCCAAATTCATTTGCTTAAATTTCATCATATATAACCAACCGCTCCTCTTATCCTCTTTTTCAGCCTTAATATCAATCTCTTTACTCCTAAATAAGTCTATGACAATCTCGGGTGTTAAGGTGTCCCTATCATATTTAATTGCATTCTTAATTTCTCTATATGAATCAGGCATGGAATTAAGCAAGATAATAGCCTTATATGTTTTAGAGACATTTTTATCACAATTAACAATGTTTTGAACTAATTTGTTAAAGATATCTAGATTGTTCTCAAGATTCTTTGAAGGATCTATTTTAAAACTAAAAAATCGTTCAAACAAGTACAACTTATTAGGAGTAGATTGAAGCAAATATAAGTCCTCCAACTTTTCCCAAAGTTCTTTTGTACAATTAAGTTTTCCAACTTTTCTCAAAATAATACCAGATAAGTGTAAGATAATTGAAGTGTAAGCAAGTTCGTTATATTCTTCTTTATGTACTTTTGTTAGTTTGCAGGAAATGCGACGTCTATGGCTTTTGAAATTTTTCGTTGGACCAAAATATCTTTCATCTTTTGTTGTCAAATTGAAAAATCAATTTCCCATTAAAAATTCCAATTTCAAAGTGTGAAAACATTTTTAAGAGAATAAAACAACCAAATGCACAGATAGGTCACACAAAATAATCCTAAGGCCGCAATATACACCGTTTCTAGACTCCGAGGATTTCGTAAGATTTATGATCTTAGATCAAGAGAATGTTTGAACCGGTCAAGTCTAGGTGTTCTAACATGACAATCAATGCAACACGAAGGTATTTAAACAAAAGTTCGAATTTTCACACAACATAGTCA
>NW_019240135.1:102735-105372 GCF_002742605.1 Olea europaea var. sylvestris
TGGGGTATGTGGGGGAGATGAAGGGTAATTTGTGACAAGTTAATTAGGTAATTGTATGATCAATAAATAAATTGTGAGCAATAGAAATAAGACGTGACCAATTAATTTTAATAATTTGTGATTGATAAATAAGTTGTGAACATATAATTGATTATTTGTGACCTATAAAAATATTTAATTTTCGATTAAATTATAATCGTGTCTTTGTAGTTGTGACCTTGTGTGATTTGTGATTGACATGTGATCGTGATCACAAACTATGTGTTATTGTAACTGTAACCTATTTAATTAATTTATAGATCACAAAATTTTATCAAATGACATAAAATGTAACCACCTAATTTTGAAAAAATTATGGTTTTTAGAATAATAGAGAGAAAGAAAGAGAGGGCTGTAACTTGTAAGGGAGAAAAAAAAAAGTGTGAGGTGTAAGACAGAGAATGAGAAAGTGGTGAGAAAAATAATTATTAAATGACATATATAAAGATATGATTTTGTAGATAAGATATTCTCCATTAAATAATTTTACTAAATTTCATTCATAATACTCTTTAAAAAAAATATATATAACCTAATTTTTGAAATGTTTTTGTAAGTTTGTTAGATGTTAAAATGTATAATTAAAATACTGTAGTTATGTATTTTTTTCGGTAAAAAATGTAAAAATATGAAAATTTCGAAATTGGGGGCTTTCAAAATGTGGAGCCTTAGATGATCATCTAAGTGGCCTCATATTTGAGCCGAATCTTCTCATTATGGAAATCAAGTAGCTCACAATATGATGACTTCTTTTCACTTGATTGTGTAATGTAGTTAGATGGACTCATTTTGTTTGTGGAGATATGAATAAATGAAACTATTTCGATTTTAGAAAAAAAATGAGTAATAACTTTAATTATTTTTCACTTATAAGTAAATCTATTTATAAGCATTAATATGTGCTAAATGAAAAGCATGAAAATTAAACTATTTTTAACTTCGTCTTGTCACGGTATAGATTTTTAATAAATTTTAAATTTGTTAAATAATATATTATACAATTTTATAGTTAAATATATTTTCTTAGAAATTAGGCCAAAATTTACCTAATTTTCTTCCTCGTTCTCAATCAATTTATGTAATAGTAAATTGAAAAAAAAAGGCGATCGGATGGGTGAAATTAAAAACAAAAGGCTGTTGTAAAAACTTTTCCGACTTAGCTACGGGTGGCAGTGCTAATTAGAGATCACAATGGGCTAATTCACTAGCTTTTATGGATATTGTACAATACTTGGAGCATAAAAGAGAACCATTCTTACATTTATCTGTAAATTATCACGTTATGCTCTATTGTTGTGATAGCTAAAACCTATTCTCGTGGATTCTTTCTTTTTTTTTTTTCCCCTCTTCTGTTGCTTGGTAGAGTCTCAGGCTGTCTTTCTATTAAAGTGCCTTGGCTGTTTGTCTTATCTGATTTTTCAAATTTTGAATAGCAACCGCTTGAATTTGCAAGTTCTTCTTGGTCTTTTGAATGTATTGAGTTGGTATGTCAGCCATTTTAGTGAATACTTCTTTCCATGAAGTTTTTTCTGGTTGCTGAAAATCTGGTGGTGTATTCTAACATGGTACACTTTGAGATGACTGGATATTGTTCCAGGAAAAGTTTGGATGATTTATTCAACCAGGATTGTATGTATTGGAATGTGGATTTTTCAGTTGTCTCTAAAAATTTTGTGTATTGTTAATGTTTTCAACTAATTGAGCAAATGGACTCCCCAAATTATAGTATAAATGATGAATGTAATTCACTCATCAACCTGGCACCTCTAAATCATGGTTTTCGATTTGTCTTTGAGCACTTTTGAGCGTTTTGATGTGTGTGTTCGTGTTGCTTTGTAACTTGGACAATTTGGAGAAAAAGGCATTATTCAAAGCTTGGAGTAAAACTATAGCGTTGATCATGGAAGTGGGGATGAAATGGAGATAAAAAGGAAAGAAAGACGAAGAGGAAAATAGGTTGGGCATGAGCAAACGAGGCGAGACAGTACACGGGGGCGCCATGACATCACATTTGGTGCCTAGCTGCTCGAGAATGTGCAAGAGACTAGCAGAGAGCTAGGTGCCACGGCGCTCAGCTGGAACAAAAATTGCAGAACTGTTGGAGTTGCGGCGTCAGTCCTTTGGCGCTATGGTGCCAACAGTATCAAATCTTCGGCACTGCGGCACTGGGATTGCGCCCCGCGGCGTCAGTCGAGAGAAAGAGAATGTGGATTTATAAATACTGACTTGAAGACCAAAAGAAAAGAGAGGAGACGGCAAAAAAAGGCAGAACGAAGCAAAAGTTGATTGAGAGAGAATTGACAACTTTAGGAAAGAGAAATCAAGTGGCAAAACTAGTTTTTCTAATTCTTTTCTTCTCCATGTTCCTTCCTTACAATTTAATCATGTCATTCATCTCATTTATGTACTAAAACTTTAAATCTGGGTTTGATGTAACCTAACTTGAGACATGTTTTGATTCTAATATAGTTATTTCTTTTAATTTTTACGTTAGTTTATTTATGTTGATTCTCGCGTAATTCTTTCAATAACCTGATCAATAATTGAATGATTTGATGTTTTAAATTTCGACACTCAAGATAGGGAAATTTGAGCATG
>NW_019240135.1:113827-116148 GCF_002742605.1 Olea europaea var. sylvestris
CATTTCTAGATGACTGATATTAGGAGGTGGACTGCACATGCGACGACGACAATAATCAGGCTCATACCCCTTAAACATCTTAATATAATCAAAATCCTCATAGTCAATGGCTCATATCTCCCTAAGATTGGCAATTAATAGCTTGGTAGATATCTGACGATTGAACATTATATCGATCTGTTTTACCAAAATCCCTCCAGTAACTCTTAAAGTTCTAAGGATATAGAAATTGGCCTCATTTCTATGAAACTCGTGTTTATTTAGTATCATCCCTTGGAAGATCATCTCTATAGCATCCACATGTATCAATTTGTGGGTTGGGTCTCGCTCGTAAGTCCTAAGTAGATGTTAGAACTTCAAATGATTCTTTCTCTTGATTCTCTTTCTATTAGCTTGATCGAGTCTTCTAATCACCTACGAAAGGCAAAATGGAGCTAATTAGGATCTTGATTCAACTTGAAGTTTTTGAAAGTAGGACTTTGCTAATCTATTAGTTTCCTAAATTAGAAGTTTCTAATTGAAGAAATTCCCAAGAGTAAGAATTTACTTTCCTCAGTTTATAGTGAGTTTGTCGCTCATAACATTGCTTTCAATTTGTGGATTTGTATAGCGCACGATTAAAAGGCTTTCATGTGAGGATGGAGGTCACAATAGACCACTTAAGCCCCAAGCTGTCCTTAGATAGTTTAGATGTTTTTGACAAAACCTTTCAATTTTGCGCACACAAATTTCAAAGAAACTCAAAAATAAGTAGAAACGGATTTATCTGAAAGTATAAATCTTTTCATTTAGATAATTCTTAATCAGCACATCCTACTTAAAAGCTTTCCTAGAATAATAATCATAAGAGAAGAAAGATGCTTAAACATAAACTTATTCAAAAAAAATACGTGATTCCATGCAACATCTAAAATTTTACTTTACTTTTTCTATCATGCATTTTGTACATAAATAGTTGCTTAAAACTTTAAACATTCTTTTACTTAATGCGTACATACATTTGTAATAAATCTAAGCATAATACATATCTTAAATATTTTCAGGACATGTAAACGAGTTTAGTATAATTATACCTGATCCGAGTAGAATAAGACAGAGATAATGGCGTAGTAAGGCGGTAACTTAAAATCATTTAATTCTTATTTCAAGAATATGACTTATTTCTTAAAATCATTATTCTTGGATATATATAACAAGGGAAAATTACCTAGAAACCTAGGTTTATGGACTAATTTTCAAAAAACAAAGAGGTTTTATTTATATTTCACAAATCAGGTGTTAATTAGGTTAATAATATTAAATAATAAAAAATTAATTAAACCTACCACAGTACCAGCCCCAATCCACGGTCCACCCACCCCAACAAATATCAATCCCACGCAGTAGTGCAGTACCACCAATTTCATTTCTCACTCATCTCTCNGCTTGCAGATTTTTTTACCAAGTCGCATTCTATTTCTCGATTTCGTTTTCTAGTTGGCAAACTCTCGATGCTTGTAGCTGCCGCATCGTGAGTTTGGGGGGAGATGTTAAGAAATATAGAATTATTTATTATTTATTAAGGGTAGAATAGTCATTTTTAGTTTCCTTTGTTTAGCCTATATATATTCTCTTCGTATTTAGGTTAAACCATCTTTTAGCATTCAATTAATTAATGTAGTATCAATAAAACTCTAGCCTCCTCTTTTTTTTTTATTTTTTATTTTCTTTGGATTGTTTAGCACCTTTGACATGATGGTGGAGTCCCACCAGCATCTAGGTCATTTTTGCAACACAAATGCTGTAAATATAAGATTGCCACAATCAATAAGTTCAAAATTCTTCTTTGTATCTAGTAGATAGTTCTTTGTTCCAAGGGGTGCATGTGCCATCAAAAGTTAGGTGATGCTGTTTCCTAAACTGCTCTAAAACTACAGTAGTGGTTCTAGTGTCTACTGCCACTCTTTGAAGTTGTTGAGGTCGTGGTATCATAGGTAGTGGTGTCGGTTGTTGAGGAGGTAGTTGTGACATGGGTAAAACTTGGCATCATGACGAGAAATTGTTGGGTAAATTGTGGGTTTATTGCAACACGTTGAGTCTGTTCGGGTTGTTGGGATTGTTCATTGCCATTATTTGATTTTCTACCTCGGAGGTGCTATAGCCTTGAATCAAACATAATTAGAGAAACTAAAGACTAAACAAGAAGAAATGAATAACATAATATATTCATAAGTTCATGAAAATTTGTAGATGAAAAAGGATCGTAAGGCATACTAGGCGTCCAAGCTAGAACGAAAAATCCTATATTGAAAAGTAAAATTCTAAACATAAATAATTCCACC
>NW_019240136.1:0-1786 GCF_002742605.1 Olea europaea var. sylvestris
TGAAATAACCTTGCAGGACAGTTGAAATTTCAAACAGTTTTCCCATCCAATTGACACTTGACAATAATACAAGTGTCACACAATATGTCGAAAATCAGTGTACGAATTACACAGTTCAATCGGTAAGGACCTTGCTACATGTACACTATAGGGACACTTTAGTTTACACTTTGCCATGTGACATTACCCTGTTGGATAGTTTAAATTTCAAACAGTTTTCCCATCCAATTGACACTTGACAACAATACAAGTGTCAAACAACGTGTCAAAATTTAGTGCTCAAATATCAAAGTTCAATCGGTAAGAACCTTGATACATGTACACTATGGTATACACTTTAGTTTACACTTTTTCACGTGACATTAGCTTGTTGAACAGTTTAAATTTCTAATAGCTTTCCCATCCAATTGATAGTTGACAACAATGCTAGTGTCAGACAACGTATCAAAAATCAGTGTACAAATAAAGTTCAATCGGTAAGAACCTTTCAACATGTACACAATGGTGTACACTTTAGTTTTCACATTGCCACGTGACAGTACCCTATTTGATAGTTTAAATTTCAAACAATTTTCCCATCAAATTGACACTTGACAACAATGCAAATGTCAAACAATGTGTCAAAAATTAGTGTAAAAATAGCAAAGTTCAATCGATTAGAACCTGCTACATGTGCACAATGGTGTACACACTTTAGTGTGCACTTTGCCACATGACGTTGCCCTGCTGGACAGTTTAAATTTCAAATAGTTTTCCAAATCTAATTGACAATTGAAAATAATGCAAGTATCAAACAATGTGTCAAAAATTGGGGTACAAATACCAAAGCCAATCGGTTAGAAACATGCTACAAGTACACTATGGTGTACACTTTAGTTTACACTTTGCCACGCGATATTGGGCTACTGTACATTTTAAATTTCAAATAGTTTTTCCATCCTATTGACACTTGACAACAATGCAAGTATCAAACAATGTGTCGAAAATCAGTGTACAAATAGCAAAGTTCAATCGGTAAGGACTTTGCTACATGTATACTATGGTGTACACTTTAGTTTACACTTTGCCACGTGACATTACCCTATTGGACAGTTTAAATTTCAAAAAGTTCACCCATCCAATTGACACTTGACGACAATGCAAGTGTCAAACGACGGGTAAAAAATCAGTGTACAAACGTAAAGTTCAAGCGGTAAGGACCTTGTGACATGTACACTATGGTGTACACTTTAGTTTACACTTTGCCACGTGACATTACCATGTTGGACAATTTAAATTTCAAACAATTTTCCCATCCAAATGACACTTACCAACAATGCAAGTGTCAAACAACATGTCAAAAATCATTGTACAAATAGTAAAGTTCAATCGGTAAGGACCTTGTTACATGTACACTATGGTGTACACTTTAATTTACACTTTGCCACATGGCATTACCCTATTGGATAGTTTAAATTTCAAATAGATCTCCCATCCAATTGAGACATGATGACAATGCAAGTGTCAAACAACGTGTTGAAAATCCGTGTACAAATTGCAAAGTTCAATCGGTAAGGACCTTACCACATGTACACTATGGAGTACACTTCAGTTTACACTTTGCCACGTGACATTACCCGGTTAGACAGTTTGAATTTCAAACAGTTTTCCCATCCAATTAACACTTGACAACAATGCTAGTATCAAACAACGTGTCGAAAATCAGTGTACAAATTGTAAAGTTCAATCGGTAAGGACCTTGCTACATGTACACTATGGTATACACTTTAGTTTACACTTTGCCACG
>NW_019240137.1:0-1786 GCF_002742605.1 Olea europaea var. sylvestris
AGAGAGAGAGAGAGAGGCTTTTGCCATTCGTGTCAAGTACTCAATATGGAAAAGTTTTAAGGTCGATCAACACCTTCTTATATGAACCCTGGAACATCAGCACCTTCTTTGCATTTGTTATCATCTTGTAATGTTGAACTATTAGTATGCAGTGTAGCAATTGATCACTTGAGGTCTCATAAAGTCCTGAGGATTTGATGAAGAGGATCAAATATGGAATCTGAAAGTGCAAGCAAAAGCAACCAGCTCATAAATACGAAACCTGAGGATAATCGCGAAGATGGAAAACCGCTTTTGGAAGAAAACAATCCCAAACTTTCTTCCCGTTCTTCTTCTTCTTCTTCTTCTTTGGAATTATGCAATGGCATTCCTGATAATTCCTCCTCCAAATCCCAGCATGAGGGAGCTCTTTCATCAGAATCAGAATCTTTATCATCACCAGATGTCTATCAGACACCTCAGTGGAGCATGATGAGCGCATCTCCACGTGCCGGAAGCACACTTCTTCTGTCACAAGAATTGTCACGCCAGAATCAGGACTGGAATGCTTTCAGTACAATGAAATCTCCCCCAGTTCAAAACATGGGGCGTCCCACAGATTATGATCCAAATAGGATTCCAGCATCTGTATTTATAACCAAAAGAACAGGAAATATGGAGTGGAGTGTCGCTTCAAATGAGTCACTGTTTAGCATTCATATGGGAAATAACAGTTTCACTAGGGGTTATGCTATGTTCGGCAAGTCTGGAGAATTTCCGCGGCTTGAAGAATGGAACAGTTCACCATCCAATCTTCATTATGTTCCTGAAACCAAATCTGGTGAGTTGAACAGCTCCGCTTCCAGCCTTCCCCCGCTCATTGAAGTACCAGCAGACAGAGAAAATAGTGTAAAATTAGGGGAGACTTCTAGAGTAGAAAAAGAAGATTGCGGCTTATGCCCAAAGGTAGCCCCAACAGAAACTGTAGAAGATCAAGCAAAGGAAAAGCCAGCTATGACTGAAGAAATTCATCTCCCACCTAGTGTTTCTAATGTATCAGATGGTAAAATATCTACTCATTCTCCATTGAGTCCCTCTTGTCCTTCTGATGACAGTGGAAACAGCAACATCTCATTTGCTTTCCCAGTGTAAGTTCTTCTTTTAAAAGTCTCTGGCTGAAATCCATGGTGAAATGAGTATAGTTTGGTTTTGTTAAGTCTTTGAAGGTGATTCCTTCAGAGTCTATTGTATTACCAGCTGCTTCCACTAACAATTTCTTTTCAGATTCTGTTACACACATATATCTACAATATTCATGTTTTTACCTTCTTTTTCTGTCTTGTACTATCAAATCCTCCTGACCTTACACGCCATTTTAGCTTTCTCCTCATTTTGACCATGAAAAAAGTTAGTCTTCAAGGTGAACAAAATGTCCCTATATTATTTCTTCTTCTGCATTAAGTTTTCAAGAATTACTTACTCTTTGCTGACCGATGTTTTCTCTTTGTTGCAGATTGGTAAAAGACGGAGTGAAAACTGAGTCGTTGAAAACGGTACCTAAGGAACCTGTAAAACCACAATTGGATTCAAAACCTTCGAATGCAACACCCAAAGCCTCCGAGATGAGATGGTTTTCTTGCTTCTTTTGTTGGCCTCTTCGCCATTGAGATACCATTTATATCTAATTTATTTTCTGAGTTGGCATTCTGGGAACTAATAGCATGGAAGTAAAAATGATAGGCTTTTGGTGTGAAACTAATTGCCTATCTCTGTTATTTGTACTTGATGGATTGTAATTTCGATCAAT
>NW_019240138.1:0-1786 GCF_002742605.1 Olea europaea var. sylvestris
AATCTAGATCTGTTGTGATGCAAATAAACGCTTGACTATGATTACGAACGGTATCTATGAAACAAATGTCAAGTGTGTTTGATAACTTCGATCAATGGAATGTACCTGATCGGCTCGTGCTTGTGACTCTTGACACCCCTAGCTTTCATGTAGTTTGATTTTTCTTATTATATTTGTACGATATTCACCTAAATCTTTGGGTCCTCATTAAAATTTTAATACATTTTTCTGTTTTTTTTTTCCTTTTTTTAATAAAATAATATTACACGTAAATAAATCTTTTTTTTCCCTTCTTTTCTAACAATACATTCTTCTAAAATTATTATTTCAAAATACATTATCTTCAAAATCTCGTTATAATGGGGTCAAACAAGGGCTAATCACATGGCCTTAAGTACCTACTCAAGTTGAAACAAAACTAAAGTTCATATAATAAAATGTTGAATGTTAACTTTTTATTTTTCAAAAGGTGGAGACCAATTTAATACTAGCCCAATATCTTAAGGATAAATAATGCAATTTGTTCTTTGTATACTTTATGCCAGATGAAAGTCGAAGATTCGAAGTGCTATAGTTTAAAGTTGCGGTGGTAATACCGTAAGATTCTCCCGGAGTCGTTTGATTTCTTAATTGGATTGTTCCTATCCCTAAATTGAGGTTTGTTTCTCTGGTCCTTTTTCCTCTATCTGTGTATCTATAATATTTACGCAAGTATTTCTGTGTGTGTTTGCGCATGTATGTATATTTGTAGTTAACTTGCCGAATTCAGTTTTACTATTAGCTTGTTATTTCAAATAACAGAACGAATGGTTGAAGATTGAAGAATTCAAGTTATCAAGCTCGTACGATTAGAAGTCCTGGAGTTGACTATAAATTGTTAAAATCAAATTTTATGATTTCCTTGAAGAAAATAACCGATTTTAGTATGATAACAGGTAACCTTCCTATTGAAATATTAGAAGTGATTTGATTAATTTATTCTGATTTAATCTGGTAATATGATCTAAGTCTGAACACGCATCAACATCTTCTGAACTTTTCAATTTTGTTTCTTAGGAAATTAATTTTTCACGTTTTGTGTTACTTTCCTTTTCGTTATGAACTTTATAAGGATGTTTTTTCCATTATAACTTATTTGACTAATAAAAGATTCACTCATGGTATCCATGTTTCCAACTGATTTGATTGAGTTTGTGTGCATTAAACATCTTTTTAGTTTATTTATCCTTTACTTTATTTATTATCAATAAATTTCCTTGGTTATATTGGATTTACAGGAAAGGTTTGGACTGATTATAATGGAAGAAGTTGTGGGTGATAATGCGTCCCCTGTGACACCACTAGCCAAGTGGAGAAACGACTTTTCAAGAGCTTTCCAGTATTATTTGGATAGATCTGCTCCTCATATAACTCGCCGGTGGCTGGGAACGCTCGCTGCTGCTGCAGTTTATGTCTTGCGTGTTTATTATGTACAGGGGTTCTATGTTGTCTCGTATGGCCTAGGAATCTATATCTTGAATTTGCTGATTGGGTTTATGTCCCCTAAGGTTGATCCGGAGCTTGAAGCCCTAGATGGAACTTCATTGCCAACTAAAGACTCTGATGAATTCAGACCCTTCATTCGTCGCCTGCCTGAATTCAAGTGCTGGTGAGATGTATATGGCATGGACAAGTTTTTTATAATTATGTTTTTGTGCCACAGTTCTCATGCTTGTTTCATCAACAACAATTAGTGACTAATATGATGTTACACATTCTTTGTTAGATTAGGTGCATGTTTGGCCAA
>NW_019240139.1:0-1786 GCF_002742605.1 Olea europaea var. sylvestris
GGTTCAATTGGGTAGGAGCTAAGCCATACGACCTAAGTACCATACGGAAGAATGGGTGGATCGAAAGCCAAAGGCCAGCCCTAAGAATTGCCTCGCTAATTGCTATACACCCTGGCCTAGGGTAGCAGGCCCAATCATCAAGTTCTGGTAGGATTAGATCTACGCTATCAGGGATCCTATATTCAGCCTTAAGTCTTTCCAGGTCGGCACCCTTTAGCTTAGAAAGGTAATCCGACGCTCCTCAATGTACAGATGTGTCTACGGGGCTATCTGGTCTCTTCCATATGTTCTCCCCCCAATTATCCCTTCAGCTATTTCGGAGAAGGTTGCCAGAATGGGCACATCCATCCGCACTAGTTCCAACCCCCTCCTCGAGCTACCACTATCCTCAGAAGCCATTTTTTAGAAATGAAAAGGTTTCAAAAACTTACTAAAACTCACGAAATTTGGAGTTTCACAGTCGAAAATGATCAGCAGAGATTGTAGAGTCGCTAGAAACTAGAATTTCTCGCCTGAGGAATGCCAGAAAGTGCAAGATTTTTGAGAACAAAGGGAGTTTCTGATTTCGCAAAAGTGAAAAACTACCCAAACACTCAAGTCCGCCTTTTATAGAGCGCCCCAACTGATCTCCACCATTCAATTCAAATGCAGTCAATCCAGGCCGTCCGTCGCAGCATCAATCTAGGCTGATGAAATGAAACACCAGATTTGATCTATGCCTGAGATCTGGCTGTGCCCCTCACGTTCCCATAAAACGCGTCGCCTCGATCACCACCAGCCATCTAGAATAAGTAGCCACAGTAGCCTTTTAGGGAAAGGGGCGTCGCACCCAGCTGTCGCCTAAAAAATACGCGACAGCTGTCAAATCATTTACTGTCAGAGATGCCTGCCTCAGATCATGCTCTTCACTCAGCTTTACAATGTTTAGACGCACCTGACGCGGAGTCCCCTGTGGGTCATTGCCTCGGTAACTACGTTCTCTCCTAAACTTTACAAAGCTTTAGCCATTTCCCAACGCTCGTCCCCTGTGGATCAGCGTACCGGTGGCAGATGAGCTCCTCATTCAACTTTACAAAGCTTAGACGCACCTGACGCGGAGTCCCCTGTGGGTCATCACCTCGGTATTCACGTTTCCTCCTAAACTTTACAAAGCTTTAGCCATCTCCCAACGCGTCGTCCCCTGTAGGTCAGCGTACTAGTACCAGATAAGCTCCTTACTGAGCTTTGCAAAGCTTAGACGCACCTGACGCGAAGTCCCCTGTGGATCATTGCCTCGGTAGCTGCGTTCTTTCCTAAGTTTTACAAAGCTTTAGCCATCTCCCAACGCGTTGTCTCCTGTGGGTCAGCGCACCGATGGCAGATGAGCTCCTCACTCAGCTTTACGAAGCTTAGACGCATCTGACGCAGAGTCCCCTGTGTGTCATCACCTCGGTAGCTGTGTTTTCTCCTAATCTTTACAAAACTTTGGTCGTCTCCCAATGCATCGTCCAGTTGGCAGCACATCGGTCTTGGATAAGTTCTTTCCTTACGCAGTAATGAAGCTTTAGGACGTTTGCCTATGGTCAACGCCTTGGTGAACATAGAAAACTGACCCATATGTTCTCATAAATCATGGTCCCTATAATGAGGCAGACATAACGATCGGAAAAATAGGTCCACCCATGATATAAATATTCATGTCTGAACTTGGGGGGACCACTGTTATGCCCCTATTCGAACCACTTCGAAAAGTCTACCACCGCGTTATACGAGGTGTTCAACACCTATCCGAAGTGTTACGAAGTGA
>NW_019240140.1:0-1786 GCF_002742605.1 Olea europaea var. sylvestris
ATGAAAACACATGGGCAGCCATCGCCATTTTTATAACCCTCATTCAACAAATATTCATTAAGGCGATTATACCACATGCGTCTGGATTGTTTTAATCAACATAATAATCTAAGAATATGGTTTTAAGGCATGTATCATTTGAGTTATGTTCGGGCATATTAAATCTTTCAAAGATAACATTAATAATCATACCAGATCAGTTAACTATCACGTATTTCAAATTTCATGTATCATCAAGATAACATGATATAGACTCATGATTTTATTCATGACAATCTTTGCGAAATTCACTATGTTGAGAGTCGTGCATTATACATTATGACTTCATTTTTCTCATTTCCTTTTCGTATAAGTATATACCTTTAGATTTTTGGACTATAAGCCCAAAAATTTCGTATTTATCTAGTAAATTCAATTCAAGATTGCATCTCCTTTTATTTGGCTAAACATTATATCGATCGATATATTTCGACACATTTATTTCGATTCCTCACAATTCACGTATGATATTGTATATCATGTATAAAATTATTGTTGACCATTTTTTCTTTTCTCGTTCGATTCTATTTCTTTATCCATAGTGAAATAACTTATTTAAATATTTCAATTTTCAACATATCAAGTACTTGAACCTTTTCTGGGGTTTTATAATTTGCTATGTCTAAATACTCGTTAATAGTATATGCCTCTTTAATGAAACTATCTTTGCTAATTGCTCCATTTTCATTTGAAGATTTTTGTATTAGAATTGAGTACCTCACGCTTCAGGGTACAATAGATATATCAAATATAATGCTAACAAATTGTCCCCTAAGACATCAATTTGTATTGGAGCATTAAAAATTGGTGCGTGAGATATTGTTGATCTCTTTGATCAATAAATGCATCTAAATAAATTATTTTTCGAACTCGTGGTTCGAATGATATTTAGCGAGGATTTAGATGATAATACATTTATACATTATTTTCAACTTCTTAATTCCTCCCCTAATGTTGAGAGAATTGTCCAATTAAATCGACAATCATTTTTTCAGTGTTATAAAATATCGCCCATTTGAAATAATAGTTCAAACTACGTACTTATTATTAGCATTAATCTTTATTTTTCATCTCAGTGTATTGTGATGTTCAATTTTTACATATACTACACCATAAAAAATAATTAGATGAAAAAATTAGGATATGACCATAAGCTGATTATAATAGGGAGAACTGTGATTTTGGCATGATACGTGATAGAATTCCCTAAATAATAATGAGAAATACTTTATTCTCAATTAAATTAATCGGAGGCATTTAACAAATAATAGTGTTAAACCATTTATCGACATCTCAACTAACACTTATTAAAATGTTGAGATTTATGCACACTAGCATTAACAAAACACAGTCTTAATTATATAATCTGAAAATTATGCTCATAACTTGAACAATAATTTCACAAAACTTCACGTTGCGAATATCATGCAATCATGTAATATTTGTATAAAATCTATTAGATACAAATAACATTTAGATGGTTAATATGGTCGGTGACGGGCCCCATATATCACCCTACTTAATTTTCAGAAATATAGGAAATTCAATTCTTATTTTAGCTAGCGATGTTTTATGATAAATTATCGATAAAGGGAATAAATAATATATAAGAGTTTATTGGATTGAAAAATCTTCTGATTTTTCATTTAATATCAATTAAAAAATTTTAGTTTTGCATCATTATTAATTCAGTGATTATCCAACTGCTCATACCAAATAATAAAATCATATTGAACTTCTAGTTCAA
>NW_019240141.1:0-1786 GCF_002742605.1 Olea europaea var. sylvestris
ACCGTTTATTTGATTTCTAGAGTAAATTTGATTAAGTACATGTTCTCTCACCCTATTTTACACCAAAGGGTAGGTCTTTGGACGTTAGCTTTATCAGAATTCGAAATACAACACATACCCCAAAAGGCAGTCAAAAATCAGGCTTTGGCTAATTTTCTAGCCGACCATTCATGCCTTGACATGCCAGAAGAAATTGAATTAGAAATCAATTCGTTCGAACTAAAACCTTGGGTATTGTATTTCGATGGATCAAAAACCTCTAAAGGTGCAGGAGTAAGAGTAGCATTGATGAATCCTTTAGGGATTTGCTACAAGTTCACATTCACTTTGGATAGGATGTGCACCAACAATCAGGCCGAATATGAAGCCTTAATTGTGGGCCTAGAACTAATGATAGATATAGGGGTAAAAAATGTAATCATTAGAGGCGATTCTCAATTGGTAATTCACCAACTGATTGGTGATTTTAAATGCCAAAGTGATTCCATCATGAGTCAATATGAAATCGCCCAAGAGTTATTAGAAGAATTCGACCAAGTAGAACTTCAATGCGTTAATAGGATATACAATGACGTGGCAAATGAGTTGGCCCAGATGACCTCAGGGTACTCAAAAGTTTTAAATTGGAAGTCTACTTGTGAGTATGGAACAATATTGCCCGTGATCCAAAGAAGTGCGAGAATGATTGAATTTCATTGCATACAAGATGGAGATGCAATGGATTGGAGGGCAGAGATTAAGGAGTTCCTTAAAGAACCTAATAAAAGAGATAGTAGAAAAATGAAGTTGCGTTTGCTGAACTATGCAGTGATAGATGAAGAGTTGTTTAAGAAATACTCTGATGGTATACTGCTAAAATGTGTAAGTCTTCAAAAAGCGAGGACGATCATGGCTGAAGTGCATGAAGAAATATGTGGAGCTCATCAAGCTGGCCAAAAGATGAGATGGTTAATTATTAGGAATGGATATTTTTGGCCAAAGATGGGAGAATCATGCGTTCAGTATGCAAAGGGTTGTCTAGCATGCAAAGCATGGTCCAATACAAAGAGCGCCAGCACGAGAGATGGCACCTATTATCAAACTTTGGCCGTTTAAGGGTTGGGCGATAGACCTGATAGGGAAGATTTATCCCCCATCGTCCAAGCAACATACATTTGTTATAGTTGCAACCGATTATTTCACTAAGTGGGTAGAAGGGGTACCTTTAAAGGAGATCACCCAGAAGAATGTCATAAAATTTATTCGTGATCACATCATTTATAGATTTGGAATTCTACAAACTTTGATGGTAGATCACGGAATATCTTTGAATGGGGATCAAGTGAATAAATTCTTGAGTGAGTTTGGGGTTAAATTAGTGAACTCCACACCATATTACGCTCAATCCAACAAACAAGTAGAATCTTCTAATAAGATTCTAAAAAATATCATAATGAAAATGATAGATGAAAATGTCAGAAATTGGCACGAATGTCTGAACAAGGCCTTATGGGCTTATAGGACGTCGCCTCGATCAAGTACAAAAATTACTCCTTTCCAACTTACTTATGGACAAGAGGTCGTTTTACCTATGGAAATCAACGTGCAATCGATCAGAATGTGTTTGCAATATAAGTTAAGTGGTGATAAGTATACCGAATCACTAGTTCAAAATTTATTGGAGTTGGACGAATTAAAGTTAGACGTCCTAGATAGATTGCAAATTCAAAAATGAAGAATGGCTAAATTTTATAATAAAAAAGTTATAGCCAAGTCGTTCAACCTGGGCGAATTGGTTTGGAAAACA
>NW_019240142.1:0-1786 GCF_002742605.1 Olea europaea var. sylvestris
AAAGTTATGCTCAATTCTTCAAACGCCGTCAGTCCAAATATACAGGTGCACGTTCCTCAAAAAATAGTCAAAACCCCTCATACGTCACGATGAAGCGGTGAGTTCAATCCAAAAGGGTCGCTACATTTTCAAAAAGTACTTTTGGGCCCAAAACGGACACCGTCTGCAAAAGTTACGCTAATTTCTTCGAAGGTCGACACTCGAAGCGTTCAAAATATGCGAGTGGTCATTCTTCAAAAAAAGGATGAAAACCCTAATACGTAATTCCGAAATCGTGAGATAAACCCAAAACGGTCGCTATATTTCCGAAAAGTACTTATGGGCCCAAAACGGACGCCGTATGCAAAAGTTATGCTCAATTCTTCGAACGCCGTCAGTCCAAATATACAGGTGCACGTTCCTCAAAAAATAGTCAAAACCCCTCATACGTCACGATGAAGCGGTGAGCTCAATCCAAAAGGGTCGCTACATTTCCGAAAAGTACTCATGGGCCCAAAACGGACGTCGTATGCAAAAGTTACGCTCAATTCTTTGTACGCCGACAATCCAAGCGTTCCAAATATGCAAGTGCACATTCTTTCGAAAAATGGGTAAAACCCCTCATACGTCACGATGAAGCGGTGAGCTCAATCCAAAAGGGTCGCTACATTTCCGAAAAGTACTTATGGTTCCAAAAATGGACACCGTCTGCAAAAGTTATGCTCAATTCTTCGAACGCCGTCAGTCCAAATATAGAGGCGCACGTTCCTCAAAAAATGGTCAAAATCCTTCATACGTCGTGACGAAGTGGTGGGTTCAATCCAAAAGGGTCGCTACATTTCCGAAAAGTACTTATGGGCCCAAAACGGACACCGTTTGCAAAAGTTACGCTCATTTCTTCGAAGGTCGAAACTCCAAGCGTTCAAAATATGCGAGTGGTCGGTTTTCAAAAAAAGGATGAAAACCCTAATTCGTCATTACGAAATCGTGAGATAAACCCAAAACAGTCGCTATATTTCCGAACAGTACTTATGGTTCTAAAAATGGACACCGTCTGTAAAAGTTATGCTCAATTCTTCGAACGCCGTCAGTCCAAATATGCAGGTGCACCTTCCTCAAAAATGGTCAAAACCCCTCATACGTCACGACGAAGTGGTGAGTTCAATCCAAAAGGGTTGCAACATTTTCGAAAAGTACTTTTGGGCCCAAAACGGACACCGTCTGCAAAAGTTACGCAAATTTCTTCGACGGCCGACACTCCAAGCGTTCAAAATATGCGAGTGGTCGTTCTTCAAAAAAATGACGAGAACCCTAATACGTCATTACGAAATTGTGAGCTAAACCCAAAACGGTCGCTACATTTCTGAAAAGTACTTATTGTCCCAAAACGGACACCGTCTGCAAAAGTTATGCTCAATTCTTGGAACGCCGTCAATCCAAATATGCAGGTGCACATTCTTCAAAAAAGCATTCCAAATATGCAAGTGCTCGTTCTTTCGAAAAATGGCCGAAATCCCTCATACGTCGCGACGAAGTTGCGAGTTCAATCCAAAAGGGTAGCTACACTTCCGAAAAGTACTTATGGGCCCAAAACGGACACCGTTTGTAAAACTTACGCTTATTTATTCGAAGGTCGACATTCCAAGCGTTCAAAATATGCGAGTGGTCGTTCTTCAAAAAAAGGGTGAAAACCCTAATACGTTGTTACGAAATCGTGAGCTAAACCAAAATGGTCGCCACATTTTCAAAAAGTACTTACGGACCCAAAAACGGACACCGTCTGCAAAAGTTATGCTCAATTCTTCGA
>NW_019240143.1:0-1785 GCF_002742605.1 Olea europaea var. sylvestris
CAACAGAGTTTGTTGCGAAACATTTTTGATCGGCATGAATTGGTGCGGTATGATGTAAAACATGTATGTTTTTCAGATCTCTGGTCTTTGCTCATTTGTATTTGATTTAGTATGTCATTAAAGTCTTGTTAACATGGATGGCCACACTAACTATTTTTGCAGGTTATCTGCTCAGTTTGTGACACGGAGCAGCCTGTATGTTCTCTCACCTCGAGTTATAAGCCCCTTTTGTTCTGTTTCTATCAATACTTGATTTTTTCATAAAAATGATCACTCTTTGGTCCAGGTTGCTCGTGTTTGTACAAATTGCGGTGTCAATATGGGAGAATACTTCTGTGACGTGTGCATATTCTTTGATGATGATGTAATTAAGATATTTTTCTTTCTACCTAGCTAATATAGCTCATTTCTATGATTTGTTCTCTATTGATTATGGTTGTGCTGTTTTGAGTTAAATTGGATTTCATTTATTAGGGTCACTTCTAAATTCTTAAACATTGCTAATCTATGCTTGCTGCAGCTTGACAAAGGACAGTTTCATTGTGATGATTGTGGGATCTGCAGGTTAGTGATCAGATAAGAAATGCTTATTTTATGCACCATTTCTTACGCTGTGCTGATGTTTGGCCAAGCTTTAAAATAACTAAAAATTTATTTGTTGTTTCTGCACGTGTTCGGATTTTTTTCTCGCTTCATCTAAGCAAAAAAGTTACTAATTTCAAATTCTGAGCGAAATTAAAAATAATAGACTTTTAAAATTTGCTTATTTACGTATAATTAAACTTTTTAAGCTTTGGCAAACTTGCTCTATTCTGTAACTAATTTGATCTGACTTCTGATTCATCGTTTAGAGTTGGCGGCGTTGAGAACTTCTTCCATTGCAAGAAGTGTGGTATGCAACTGCTCTTTGGCATTACTTTATTGCTACTTTGTCTTTCAACTCATTTTCAAGTTGAAATTCTCGTCTCTGCGGTAAATTTATGAGGATCAACAAAATATAATGAGTCTTTGGAACTTACTGGATTTTAACGCCTTCTCTAAGTTGATCACTACACTTGAATTTCTTCTTATATTTTTAGCTAATCATGCAGGCTCTTGTTATTCAGTTGCTTTGCGTAACAATCATTCGTGTGTAGAAAACTCCATGCGACATCACTGTCCTATATGTTACGAGGTTTCCTTGATTTCCCTTTTCAAGTTCTTTACTGTTAATCTTGAGTAATCAGATTGTAATGCTGCCCCATTTTTTGTACTTACAGTATCTGTTTGACTCTTTGAAAGACACGACTGTTATGAAATGTGGACACACCATGCATTGTGAATGTTACCATGAGATGATAAAGCGTGACAAGTAATCTATCAATTTACTTGCAATATACTTCGAGATTCCTTTTCTGTTATTATTATTATTATTATTATTATTATTATTATTATTAATTAAAAGAATCTGTAAATGTAATAATTTCCGAGCTTCATTGATGGTGGCTTCAGGTACTGCTGCCCAATTTGCTCTAAATCGATCATGGACATGTCAGGAACGTGGAAGAGAATAGATGAAGAGGTAGGTTTTCAGTTAATATTTTTAACAGTCTTAATTATGAGTACAAAATGTGCATTTTTTCGCCTCCTCAAGCTACTCTGCATATCAATAGTTGTTTTCTCATCTTGCAAATTATGATTTATGGTTCATAGCTAGTCACAATACAAGAGGTTTTAAGTCTACCTAAAGCTGTAATGTTATTTTAACTGCGAGAACCTTGTCTATTCATTAATTTCATTTTTCTG
>NW_019240144.1:0-1785 GCF_002742605.1 Olea europaea var. sylvestris
ACAACTCCTTGTGATTAACAAATTACAAATATTTGAATCTACGGACTCTATTATTTATTTAATTATCTATTAATTAAATAATAAATCTGCCATTTAATTGCATTAATTATATATAAAAGTATTTATATCCAAAGTTGATTGGACCTAGGGCATAATACTTACAGATTGGAAACGGCCCGAGAAATTGGAGTCGGGGTACAGACCCGAGATCACGGGATTTTAACCAAATTTCATCATTTAGGCCTCCGAATAATTAATTTCCGTATTAATTATATCAGGTTGAAGATGTGTTGCACAGAAAATTAACAAAGAAAAACCGCACCAGGGGCAATTTTGTCATTTGTCGCGACGGTGTCAAAATGGGCCGAAATTTAGCAGGTTGATTAGAAACGACCCGAGATATTGGAGTCGCGGTATAGATCTGGGATCATGGGATTTTAGCCAAATTCCATCGTTTAGCGCTCCGAATAATTAATTTCCGTATTAATTATGTTAGGTTGAAGATGTGTCGGACAGAAAATTAACAATGAAATACCGCAACAGGGGCTATTTCGTCATTTGTCGCGACGATGTTGGAATGGGCCGAAATTTGGCAGGTTGATTAGAAACGGCCCCAGAAATTGGAGTCAGGGCATAGACCCGGGATTTTTGCCAAATTTCGTCGCTTAGGCCTCCGACTAATTAATTTTCATATTACTTCTATCAGGTTGAAGAAGTGTTGGACAGAAAATTAACAAAGAAAAACCACACCAGGGGCAATTTTGACATTTGTCGCGATGGCATCGGAATGGATTGAAATTTGGTAGGTTGATTGGAAACGGCCCGAGAAATTGGAGACGAGGCACAGACCCGAGATCACGGGATTTTAGCCAAATTCCTTTGTTTAGGCCTCCAAATAATTAATTTTCGTATTAATTATGTCAGGTTGAAGAAGTGTTGGACGGAAAATTAATAAAGAAAAACTACACCAGGAGCAATTTCGTCATTTGTCGCGATGGTGTCAAAATGGGCCGAAATTTGACAGGTTGATTGGAAACGGCCCTAGAAATTGGAGTCGGGGCATAGACCCGAGATCACAGGATTTTAGCCAGATTTCTTCATTTAGGCCTCAGAATAATTAATTTTCGTGTTAATTATGTCACGTTGAAGAAGTGTTGGACAGAAAATTAACAAAGAAAAACCGCACCAGGGGCAATTTTGTCATTTGTCGCGAAGGTGTCAAAATGGACCGAAATTTGGCAGGTTGATTGGAAACGACCCGAGAAATTGGAGTCGCGATACAGATCTGGGATCACGGGATTTTAGCCAAATTCCATCTTTTAGGCCTCCGAATAATTAATTTTCGTATTAATTATGTCAGGTTGAAGATGTGTTGGACAGAAAATTAACAAAAAAAATCGCAACAGGGGCAATTTCGTCATTTGTCGCGACGAAGTCGGAATGGGCCGAAATTTGGCAGGTTGATTAGAAACGGCCCCAGAAATTGGAGTCAGGGCATAGACCTTGGATTTTCACCAAATTTCATCGTTTAGGCCTCCGATTAATTAATTTTCATATTACTTCTGTCAGGTTGAAGAAGTGTTGAACAGAAAATTAACAAAGAAAAACCACACCAGGAGCAATTTCGTCACTTGTTGCGACGGTGTCGGAATTGGCCAAAATTTGGCAGATTGATTGGAAACGACCCCAGAATTTGGACTCGGGGCACAGACCCGGGATCACGGTATTTTAGTCAAATTATTTCTATTAGGCCTCCGAATAATTAATTTCCATATTAATTATGTC
>NW_019240145.1:0-1785 GCF_002742605.1 Olea europaea var. sylvestris
GCATATTTGGAACGCTTGGATTGTCAACGTATGAAGAATTGGGTGTAACTTTTGCACACGATGTCCGTTTTGGGCCCGTAAGTACTTTTTGGAAATGTAGCGACCGTTTTGGATTGAAGTCACCACTTCGTCATGACGTATGAGGGATTTAAGCCGTTTTTCCAAAGTGTGAGCACTTGCATATTTGGAACGTTTGGATTGTCGGCGTACAAAGAATTGAGCGTAACTTTTGCACACGGTGTCCGTTTTGGGCCCGTAAGTACTTTTTGGAAATGTAGCGACCGTTTTGGATTGAACTCACCACTTCATCGTGACGTATGAGGGATTTCGGTCATTTTTTGAAAGTGTGAGCGGTTGCATATTTGGAACGCTTAGATTGTCGGCGTACCAAGAATTGAGCGTAAATTTTGCACACGGTGTCCGTTTTGGGCCCATAAGTATTTTTTGGAAATGTAGTGACCGTTTTCGATTGAACTCACCACTTCGTCGTGACGTAGGAGGGATTTCGGCCATTTTTTGAAATTGTGAGCACTTGTATATTTGGAACGCTTGGATTGTCGACATACGAAGAATTGATCGTAACTTTTGCACCCGGTGTCCGTTTCGGAACCGTAAGTCCTTTTTGGAAATGTAGCAACCGTTTTGGATTGAACTCACGACTTCGTCATGACATATGAGGGATTTCGGCCATTTTTCGAAAGAATGAGCACTTGCATATTTGGAAAACTTGGATTGTCGGCGTACGAGGAATTGAGCGTGACTTTTGCACACGGTGTCTGTTTTGGGACCATAAGTACTTTTTGGAAATGTAGCCACAGTTTTGGATTGAACTCACCACTTGGTCGTGACGTACGAGGGATTTCGGCCATTTTTCGAAAGAATGAGCACTTGCATATTTGGAATGCTTGGATTGTCGGCGTACGAAGAATTGAGCGTAACTTTTGCACCCGGTGTCCGTTTTGGGCCCGTAAGTCCTTTTTGGAATTGTAGCGACCGTTTTAGATTGAACTCACAACTTCGTCGTGACGTACGAGGGATTTCGTCCATTTTTCGAAAGAATGAGCACTAGCATGTTTGGAAAGTTTGGATTGTCGGAGTACCAAGAATTGAGCGTAACTTTTACACCCGGTGTCTGTTTTGGGCCCGTAAGTCCTTTTCGGAAATGTATCGACCGTTTTGGATTGAACTCACCACTTCGTCATGACGTACGAGGGATTTAAGCCGTTTTTCCAAAGTATGAGCACTTGCATATTTGGAACGTTTGGATTGTCGGCGTACAAAGAATTGAGCGTAACTTTTGCACACGGTGTCCGTTTTGGGCCCGTAAGTACTTTTTGGAAATGTAGCGACCGTTTTGGATTGAACTCACCACTTCATCGTGACGTATGAGGGATTTCGGTCATTTTTCGATAGTGTGAGCACTTACATATTTGGAACGCTTGGATTGTTGGCGTACCAAGAATTGAGCGTAACTTTTACACACGGTGTCCGTTTTGGGCCCGTAAGTACTTTTTGGAAATGTAGTGACCATTTTGGATTGAACTCACCACTTCGTCGTGACGTATGAGGGATTTCGATCATTTTTCATAAGTGTGAGCACTTGCATATTTGGAACGCTCGGATTGTCGACGTACAAAGAATTGAGCGGAACTTTTACACCCGGTGTCCATTTTGGTCCCGTAAGTCCTTTTTGGAAATGTAACGACCGTTTTGGATTTAACACACAACTTCGTCGTAACGTATGAGGGATTTCTGCCATTTTTCGAAAGAACGAGCATTTGCATA
>NW_019240146.1:0-4871 GCF_002742605.1 Olea europaea var. sylvestris
TCTCGCACTCACTCTCGCAGCCTCGCTAATATTCCAAAACCTATACAATCGTCGACCGACACTGTGACCTCCGATCGAAGTTGACTTTGATCGTAGCGATCATTTGAACAAAATAGTTTACTAGTTTCTGACATTCCAAAATCATTGAATGTAGCATTACTTATATTTATATAATGTTGTTATAAATATTAAATTTAATTATAGTATAGAACCGAACGGAACCGAACCCGAACGGTTCCATAATTATATTTGGACCTGATAGTTCCATTTACTAGATACTCAAAAATTTTGGTTCGGTTCGGTTCGGTTCTCTTTAGAATCGAATCGAACCGACCCGCGCCCACCCCTAACAACAACCATATAAAATATTAGCCCAAAATTGCACATAGAAATAAAAGCACCAAAAAATCAAGAATCGGAAAATTTGAATAGAAAGATAAGCCACATATAAACTACAAGATCAATAATCATGTACCAATGGTAAGTCTTCAGGTTGGGGTTTCAAATTCCCTCTAAATATAAATCTAAAATATTAGAATTAGAAGTTAAGAAACTCATATTTTATTTCGACCAATTTTTATTTTTAATTTTTTAGAATCAAGCTCTTTAGTCTCTTGAGCTAACTTGAATATTAAATTTTAACTAGATCTTTCCATCACAGTCAATTAAACTCAGAAAATTAGGAAGACACCTAAAGACTCCCCAGCTTTTATGCTCTCTGTTCTTTCCCTTTTTCTTTTGGCAGCACATTTTTTACTAGGGTTAGGGTTCTGTTAGAGACATAAAATGATTTCTTATCGATAATTAAGAAATTGATTTCTAGTGTCGCCATAAGGGCTTGAAATTAAATCAGTTCACGTGCTGTAACTCGAAAGTCTGGGAGGAAGCAATTGAAATAAAAACATCAAGTCTTCATCTTGGTCTTCACAAGGATATGTTAGAACTTAAAACAGAAGTGCTTGTCTCCTTTCGGGAATTCACTTTTACAACTTACAAGTTTCCTCCAAGAATTTCATTTAGTAGTGATCTAATATATAAAATTATAAAAACCTAGAAAGCGATACTGAATTTTGGAAGAACAAGAATTCAATTCTAGACAAAAATTAAATTTACAAACAATCTTACTAATTTAACATCACAACTGAATTTATATTGTTCCATAAAGGATTCGTCAAGAATATTTTCACGAAAAACAAGAAATAATTTTTTAATTCTCGAAAATTTTAATAATAACATATTATATTCATCATTTAAAAACAAGAAATTAGACAAAGCAGAATTACCAAACCTGAATATAATTTGAATTAATTCGATTTTCGAGAATACTAGAAATTCTAACAGGAGAGAGCTCATGTTGAACAATGAAAATCACTCCTTCTGGAAGGAACTAAAAAAGGGAATGAAATTGGCATTGAGTGAGTTTTTAAAGTTTTTAGTTCTCTCTCTCTCTCAAACTTAAAACTAGGCCAAATATTGAGTAGATTAAACAGATTTCAAATGAAAATCAAGGTCCAGTTTAAAAGGAAACCTAAGAAATGGCAAAATCCAAACAGTGCCTTAATATGAGATTATCTTCAAAATGGTGGTTGAAGTTTGTGGGACCAGTATATTTGAATTCAGATTTTACAAAAAAAAAAAAAAAGGAAAAAAATGTGGATGTTGCAAATTGTACTCCTACATATTGACATTTGGTAGGCACTATAGTGGTCTCTGCATTACCTTTGACAATGAACTGGTCAAGGAATCGTTTTAAAGAAAGATCTTGTGTTTAAGGATCGGATTCAGGTACACGATGCAAAGAAGTGTTCACAATACTGCTGCTTAAAATTATACTTGATTTCATTTAAGTGAATGACCTATGATTATTTTTACTGCTTACACTATAGGAAAAATGATGTTTTATGACTAATGTTTTAACGACCAAATCAATTTGACTGTTAAAATTATTTTCAACGACTAAATATTAAGTTTGGTGGCACAAAATGGATGATGAACAATCAAATTTTAAATTAGTTGGAAATATTTTATAACGAACCAAAAATTGTTGTTAATTCTATATCTTTTATGACCAATTTAAATTGGTCGTTGTGAGTGGATGCCAAATCAAAAATTTCCGCCAAAATGTTTGTTCATATTCAACGACAACGTAATTGGTTTATTAAAAATATAAGAAATATAGTAAACATTCAACGATCATAACATCTAGTCATTAACGACCTAAAACAATAACCGATTCTGTCTTGTTGTTGAAACTAAAAAAAATCGACATTCAACCACTACTTTAATAGTTGTTAACGGTGATTTCAATTTCCCTTTTTAAAATTTCGCTTCCTGCCTAAAAATTCTCTAGGCTCTTAAATTTCATTTCACAGTCAAACCATTTTTACTCTTCCACGCAGGCATTTCATTTCACTCCAAAACCCTAACCTCAAATCCATAACTTCATCTCTTCTCATGGATGTACATTGCCTCCCTCTTCCTCTTCCTCACTTTCTCTAACTCTCTTTGAGCACATAGAGAGAAAAGGGAACCTTAAATTTCAATCTCCACAATCGTCGATCCAAACACTGTTCATTTTGTGGGCCCATTTGCATTTCACTCCAAAACCCTAACCTCAAATCCATAACTTCATCTCTTCTCATGGATGTACATCGCCTCCCTCTTCCTCTTCCTCACTCTCTCTAACTCTCTTTGAGCACATAGAGAGAAAAGAGAACCTTAAATTTCAATCTCCACAATTGTCGATCCAAGCACTGTTCATTTTGTGGGCCCATTTGTACATCCATAATCACTCTCAATTAACTATCCCCCTACCATCTCAAAAAATTATACAGATGTCATGGCTAATTTTTGGTCTTACTTCTATGGCTCTCTAATACTTTGTGATAGATTTTATGGCAAATGGAAGTAAGAATTATTGTTTATCTATTCTCAGGAAGGATGCTTGGCTGGTAGTGACAGTTGGTTCATTGGTTGAGTATTTGTGCATAGAGAGTAGTCGTAGATGCCAAGCACCACATACGTGTTGCCTCGACTCAATTTTGGGCGAGGAGCTCTTGATTGGGTAGAAAGTGGTAGTGGTCAGATGCAATAAATATGCCTTTGCAATGGGCTTGTCCTCTACAAGATGAACACCATGTAACCGATCCATTATTCAAATTTCTTCATCGGGCAATTGATGGTCCACCTGAAGGTTTCAATTTTCAACATTTACATATAGCATTATGGGGTTTCATTTCATCGTTGATTGGAAGGTAACATTAGTCATAATTTGATGAAGGTTTTGGCTATATATATAGATGAGTTTGGTCCCTAAGCTCGACCATCAAAAATACATTGTACACCATCAATTTTAGAGTGTTGAGAGCTTACAAGTGCCATTACTTGAAAAAAAAAATTTAATAGCCTGAGGTACGAACTTGATCCATGAGTTTGTGATTTTTTTCGATTCAAGTTGTTTCCACATAACTGGTTTGGATCGATTTTTAGTCCAACATTTGGTATCAGAGCACGATATTACATCTGCCCTGGCGTTTTACCTGTAATTTGCAATACTCTATCTTTTGATCGAATTTTTTTCTGAAAATAAATTCAGATTTCTCCATAAAATCACATTTCTAGACTTTGTGTGTTTTAAAACTTAATATTTTCTTTGAGCAAGGTTGAATTTGAAGGGGTCATAACCGGGTCGATTTCGACCAGCTAGAGGAAGAAGATGACTGTGATTTTTCAAAACAGAGGACACAGATGATTTCTTGTTCACTTTTGAAGTCAGCTATTGGGGTTGTTTTCAAATGATAAGAATTTTTATTGGGCCATTATCATGACTGGTTTCCTTACAAAGTTTGGGTATAAGTAATAATTCATTGGGCCATAATTTTTTGGTCACTATGGAATGGCCTCTAGTTATGTTTGTACGAACACATGTATCACTTTTTTGTTCGTGGTCAAGTGTGATGTAATGTATAGTGTTACTCACTATCGTTCGAACTTTGTGTGGATCGTGACATCAAAATGTAGTCAAAATTCTCGTTCTTACACTTTCAAGTGCTAACAAGTGAAAATGAAGCGAAATGATTACGAAATTAGTATAAATGATACCCATATGTTTAAAATGACTACATATTGTTTTGGGTAATAGAATCTCGATTTCACGTTTGTGTGAATATTCACCGCATTGTCCAAATTTATTGAAAACTTGAATTCATTCATTTTCATGTGGAAATCAGTGCACATGAAGTAAAATGGACATGAAGTTAACTAAAATGATATCTAACCATTTAAAACAACATGCCTTTTTATTACGAGGACTCGATTTCACTCCAAAATTTGTCAATCATATTTTGGAACATCTTATGAGATTTGTACAAGTTAAACGAGCTATTTTGTTTATTATCTTATCTTGGAATATAATGGAATTTAAGTTACTTAACTTCATTTCATAATGAGGAAAATGCGTAAGGGCATTCTCAACATCATATGGACGGTGCATGATACTAGAAGCATAGCTCAGGGCTATTCTTGAAGGGATATTACCGGCCAACGCCTTGAGATTTTTAGACATTTGGGTTGAGGCAGACTCTAGTGTAGTAATTCATTGTATCATCAAAGGTGAAGGGTCATAGGCTATTTAGGGCAAACTCAGAAAGATTGCAGCCAACATCTCCCTCGATAGAGACACAATTTCCCACATCTTCAGAGAGGGGAACCAGGTTGCCGATGCTCTTGCTGCAGAGGGTTGGGATCGCCGACGATATTAGGTATACGAACCATGTGACCTACCATGACAAATTAGGGCTGAGTACAAATAGATAGACATGGATTGCCCAGCATTCGAACATGATTTATAATTTTATTTTTATTTTTATTTT
>NW_019240146.1:8624-13827 GCF_002742605.1 Olea europaea var. sylvestris
CCCCTTCCAAGTAATTGTAACAAATAAAAATGAAAGGTTTTTTTTTTTTTTTTTTTGTTCCCACACGTAACCTACAAAATCTAGAAAGACACACATAACTTACAAAATTCAAAAAGGCATATTCATGTTAATTAGGATTAGCTATTAGTTAATAAACTTTAAATCAATTAAAGGAAATGTTATATTAAGATTTATTCACTTTTTCATAGCCGTACTATTAATTCCCATTTCATATTATTAATATTTCATTTTAATAAAATATTTAAGAATAATACTTTTCTTGTAATCCGGTCCTTTTAAAAAAAAAAGACTATGTACGGAAATTAATTTTTTTTTAAATATACATAAAATAAATTTTCACCATCGGCTCCAATTTTAGGGAAAACATTAAATTATATTGTCCAACTTCATCAAATAATTTTCAAAAAAACATGTATGGTGGTTGAACTTGGGTTGCACGTTGAACCACTATAAGATTGTAAATAAATTCATTTTAAAACATATTGGACTAACATTGAGCTTTTATTTCTTATGTGGGTCGAGCATAAGGTTCATCTATAGGCTAGGCTCTTGATGCTAGATCGTCACATTAAAATATGAGCCTAATTTCATTTTGTTTTCCGTGCTTCTACAGTAGTGTAGTTTCCAACCGGATTATAGAGCCGCTCACTATAGTTTGAATCAATGTTTAGACAAAATGTAGTTAAAACTTTCGTCCGTAAACTTTCGAGTGGTTAGGGTGTGAATAAATCAAAATGAACAAGAAATGAGCAGAAACATCACTCATACGTTTAAAATAACCATACGCCTTTTCGGGTCACGAGATATCGATTTCACTCTGAAACTAGTAAAATGGTGTTTGAAACATCATACATGACTTGTACACATAGAACGACTACATGTGCTATGTTTTGCATACCACACTTGACACTTATGTTTTTCTTTATAATCAAGTGTAGTGTAGTTTCCAATCAGATTATAGAGTGACTTGCCATAATTTGAACCAATGTGTCGATGAAATGTTGTTAAAAAACTTTCATCCTCAAACTTTCAAGTAGTTACAACCATGAATAAACCGAAACGAACATGAAATGAGTAGGAACATACGTTCGAAACGACTAGATGCCTTTTTAGGTCATGAGGTATCGATTTTACTTCGAAACTATCAAAGCAGTGTTTGAAACATTATACATGACTTGTACACATTGAACGACTACACGTGCTGTGTTTTGCATACCATACATACTAACGTTTTTTTTATTGTCAAATGCAGTGTAGTATAGTTTCCAACCACGATATAGTGACTTTCTATAGTTTAAATCAGTGTGTCAATGGTAATGTTGAAATGTAGTTGAAGTTTTCATCTTAAACTTTCAAGTGATTATGGGCATGAATAAACCAAAAGAAAGACTTCTACAAGCTAAACGAGCTAATTTAATAAGTACCTTAACTAATAATAAAATATAACGGAATTGGAGTTCTTTATCTCACGAAACAATATTGTTGGTCACTATCGCGTGAACTTTATATCGATACTCAATTCCAAATGTTATGAAAACTTCCATTTACTCAGTCATGTATATAAGAGTGAAGATGAAATGAAGCGGATATGAAATTTGTTTAAATGACACCCATTCATTTAAAACGGTAGCGTTTTAGATTATAGGTTCTCAATATCCAAATGTAGTAAAAACTTGCATTCGTGCATTTTATATGGATACAAATGAACATAAAGTGAAACGAATACAAAAATAGTTGAAACAACACCTGACCTTTTCATTGACATCATGCCGTTTTGGGTGTTGGGCCTTGATTAAACTCCAAAAAGAGTCAATACGACTTGGAAAATTTTAGGCGACTTATACAAGTTAAATGAGCCAACTTGTTGAATATATTATCTCATAATTTGAATATAATGGAATTTACTTACTTTTGTTGGTAGTAAAATCTAGTACAGTTTACTCACGTAACAAACGTCTTGGTCATTATCTCATGAACTTTATGTCGATACTCGGGTCATGAAAACTTCCATTCGTTCATTTTCATGTGCATAAAAGAGAAAATAAAGTGAAGCGGATGCAAAATTAGTTGAAATGACACCCAATCATTTAAAACAGCAACATGACATTTTGGATTATAGGGTCTCGATTTCACTCCAAAACGAGTAGATCATGTCTTGGAACATCATATAACACTTATACAATTTAAATGAGATAATTTGTGGAGTATCTTATTTCATAATTGGAATTTCAGTTATTTAACTTTTTAATGACATCATGTTGTACTTGATGACGAGGCCTTGATTTCATTATAAAATGAGTCAATCAAACTTGGAACATATTACAAGACTTGCACAAGTTAAATGAGGCAATTTATTGAATATCGTATCTCATAATTAGAATATAATTGGAATTTACTTACTTTTATTCGTAGTTATATCTAATTCAATTTATTCATGGAACAATAGTATTGATCAATATCTTGTGAACTTTATATCGTTACTAGGGTCCAAATGTAATGAAAACTTCCACTCGTTCATTGTCATGTGCATACGAGTAAAAATAAATTGAAGCGGATATGAAATTAGTTGAAACGAAAATGTCAGCATGACATTTAGGATTATGGAGTCTCGATTTCACTATAAATTAGTGAAAATGTGTCTGCGTTAGTTAAAATGTCACAAATCGTTTATAATGATGGCATGTGATTTTGAATCACGGATACTCAGTTATACTCAAAATATAGTTAGAACTTGTTTTCATTGATTTTTGTGTGGACATGAAGAAATATAAAGTGATACAAACATGAAATTAGTTAAAATGACATTCAATAGTTTAAAAGGCAATATGCTATTTTCCCGTTGGTTTAAAATTGTGTATGAAAAGTTAGAATGAAAGCAGGAATTTATGGGGATTTGGTAAATTTTTGTTTGAGATTGGATATCTTAGATATTTCAGATGAATGGTATTTAAGACTTTTAACACATGATAAAATAGACTAAAAGGATAGTTAACCAAAATGTATTGACCATAGCCTATTCAACCGAACATTATTGAAATGGTAGCGACCCGTGTCTTTCTCTAGAATGGATTACTATTGGTCTGGTGACGTGGTATTGATCCCAAAAAATGTGTCAATAGAATTTCAACCTTGCCCCCTCCATATAGATACCACCTACACACTAAATACCCCATTAGAAGGTAAAGGCCGCAGGTCAAAAAAAATGATCGGTGACCATTTGCGCTCCAACTTCATGTTAACGGTTGGATGAAAGAAAAATGAGTGCAAGAAACGGGCAAGAGTTAGAATAGCATATCTTTGATTGTGAACAAAACTCACATATATATGGGAAACTATAAATGGGCCAAGTGTGCATGATGGGTCGAACTCTAAGCCCAATATGATATTACTTGATTAAATAGGTCAATCCAATCCCAAGATACTATTATTTAATTAAATAGGCTGAATCCATTGAATTGTTGATGCCACGTAATTTATAAATGTAATAATAATCCCCAAATCTGACTTGCATATTTTTATACTGGTCGGACTCGAAATATAAACTGTCAAGTAGGCTAGATTTTATAGGTTGCCACAAAAATATGAGCAACTCCAATAAATGAGGACTTATGAACTACCTCAAAAATATGCATTGATAGTAAATAGGTGAGGACTTACGAACTGCCTTGAAAAATTTGTTTGCGAGCATGAATAAGCAAAGACTTATAAATTGCCTTGAAAGATAAATTTTGCATATAATTTGTTGAAATTTCATCAACATCTCCTCTACAATACAGACTAAACCAACCTGCAATACAGCATAATATATTCACCGCACATATAGGAAATAATTAATTTGGGTCCGTTTGCTCCTCAGATTACTTGTGATTATAAAGTAAATAATGACATGCCAAAATTTTCCAAAATATAATATGTAGAGTGCCTATCATGCATCATAGCGAGTCATATGCTTATATAACTAAGTGTAACAATAGTGCTATAGTGAAGTAACATGATGATAGTGTAAATAATGTGATATGCATACTAGCACCAGTAAAAATAGTGTTATGATATGCTAGCAATGGTGTACATGTGTACTTGGCAGTAATATTATAACGCATATGTGATTAGTAATAATGTAATGATACTAAGATACTAGTATCACAATCATAGTCCCCCAAGTCTGAGTCAAATATTTATATGCTAGTCAGACTTGAAATATAAGCCACTGTGATGAAGTTGATGTAGAGACAATACTGAATATATAAGCAGCTGTGATATACTAATATAGAGGTGATGTTGTGAATACAAGTAGCAGAGATGATGCTCCAAATGTAAATAGAAGAGACGATGCTCTAGACATAGGGAGCAGAGGCGATGCTTTGGACATAAGTAGTAGAGGCGATGCACTGGATTTATAAGTAGTAGAGGTGGTGGTCTAGATGTATAAGTAGCAAAGGTGATGCTCTGGATGTATAAGTGGCAGAGGTAATGCTCTGGACATAAGTAGAGAGGCGTTGCTCTAGATGTATATGCAGTAGAGATGATGGTCTAGACATAAGTTGCAGAGGTGATAATCTGGATATATTAGTATCTATGATAAGATGACATCCTTACATGGGGGTGGCACATTCATGTCAAGGGCTTTCTCTATGGTGTTCGATCCAGCCATGAAAAGGATTGACCTCTACGGCAGCAAGATGTGGCTCATTGTAGGAGACATCACACTTGCTCTTATCGAGGCTATTTTATTTCCCTACAAGGGGGTGATTCTTCAATGCAAAGGCTTCCTCCATGATGTTTGATCTACCTATGGAAGGCTTCATCTTCGTAGGTATGGCCTACCCCTCTCCTTACGAAGCGGTACATAATTTAAGCTCTCTGAAAATAAGCAAATGTGATATGGTTGAAGCAGAAGCAAAGCTCTAAAAGATAGACAATTGCAATACTGTCGATGTAGAGACATGATGAGCTCTTTGAAAATAGTTGTAGCTATGATATAACTAATGCAGAATCAATGCTTTATATATATAAGCAGCTTGTGATAAGCTGATGCAGAGACATGATGATCTCTCTTGATCCTAAATGCATTTGTAATGTAATAACTCATATGGCGAGGTATCTCACAAAGCAAGAAGTGAATGTCGAGCTAATAGATCGTCTTGAACTATTGGAGTCTTACTGATGCGAATCCCGTAGCAAC
>NW_019240146.1:21142-26554 GCF_002742605.1 Olea europaea var. sylvestris
TTTGAGAAAATGAAAACCTACCATTTTGTCATTTTTAAAATTGATCAAATTAAACTCTAGACATTCGATTTTTGGTCAACTAATGAATTTTTGGGTAAAACTATCCAAATGTCCTCCCATCGCATAAGTTTGAAATGTTTGGGACCAACGCTACTACAAATAAAATTGTAAAAATGTGAAATATTTGAAATCGCGATTATAATTATACCTAAAAACTACTTTCACACTGACTAGAAATTTTTATCCTCTATTTATTAATTATTGTACACTTAATCCAATTTAGATAGTGATGAAATTTATCCATTGGTAGAATCTCGTGTAGGCATGGACCCTAAAATAATCTTGCTGTATTTAGATTTCAAACACAACACACAGTCTTAACGCAAATATAAAAATAGTGTCTATTAATTTATCTTTCCATTATTCCAAGGGGGACTTAATCACTCCTCGTTTCCACCTTCATAAAAATCCTAAAATCTCCCTATTCTTTCTAAAAAAAATAATATGATAAATCAGCAAAAATTACGAACCAAGAAGTTTGATGTTTGGTATAGAATTCTTTCTCTTTTTATACTTACTTTTGATATTTTATGATGGAGATATAATTATATATCTAAGATCTATATGATAATGCTATTTTAGTTGTGGAAATTATGATGAAATTCATTGAAGGAAAATAAATAGATTACATATTACAATTCTGAAAAGCGAAGGATGAATAATTGGTATCAAGAAAGACTAACATCGTTGAATTGTATGATAGTGTTTGTTGCTTACAATAACTCCTATCTATAGTTTTACTTTCACTTCTTACATTGGTAAATATCTATTTAATAATTTTCATCTCCTATCAAAACATATAAGATATTTTCAATAGTATTTAGAATATTAACTTTACAAAATTCTAATAATTTTAAGGATAAAGCTACTTTGATGGATGATTCTAACAGAAACTTGATATAATTGCATGTGAAGAAAAGTGATTGGATGAAAATGCTAACCGTATTTTAAACCGTCCAATGATAAAATACCACTTGGCATTATCTTAAATTTTATGTTCTTGAAGCATGATTGTAATTCAAATACTCCAAACTTGAAGCTTCTTTAAAAGTTTCTACACAATTTCTTTGTTTTGGATAAAGGTCTCGAGGTGGGCTCTATATGGGTGCATTATACCTCTTCTTTCGAGGCAAATTATTTCTTTGCAAAGGCTATCTCTTCTATACAAAGATTTCCACCACGCTGTTTGATCCATCCATGGAATTGGTTTGTCTCGAAAGTTTCAAGATGGTCCCATATAGGTGCATTACACCTCTCCTTTCGAGGCTGATTACTTCTTTGCAAGGAGGTGGTTCTTTTGTGTAAAGAGTTTGTTCATGTTATCTAATCCATCCATGGAAGGGGTTCACCTTACATGTTTCAAGGTGGTTCCCCTATGAGTGCACCACACCTCTTCTTTCAAGGCTCATTATTTCATTGCAATGCATGGCTCTTCCATGAAAAGACTCTCCATAGTATTTGATCCATCAATGGAGAAGTTCGCCTTGCAAATATAGGTGTATCAGATTTCTTCTTTCGTGGTTAATTAATTATTTACAATTGGGCAGCTCTTTCGTACAAAGCCTTCATCCATGGTGTTTTATCCTTCCATGGAAGAGATTTGCATTGCAATTTTCAAGGTGGGCGCCATATAGGTGCACCATTCCTCTTCTTTTGAATCTAATTACTTCTTTTCAAGGAGTGGCTTTTTCGTGCAAAAGTTTTCTCTATGGTGTTTGATCCATCTATGGAAGGGGTTCACCATACAAGGTTTAAGGTGGGCTCGATATGGGTGCACCACACCTCTCTTTTTGGGGATGGCTTTTCCATGCAAAGGTTTCCTCCATGGTGTTTGATCCATCCATCAAAGGGGTTCGCATTATAAGGTTTAAGGTGGGCCCATATGGGTGCAACAAACCTCTCATTTCAACGCTAATTATTCTTTGAAAGAAGTAGTTTTTCCATGCAAAGACTTTTTAGGGTGTTTGATCCATCCATGAAAATAGTTCTTCTTGTAGGTTTCAAGCTAGGCCCTATATGGGTTCATTAGGTGGCTTCTCGCTGCAATGATTTTCTCCATGGCGTTTAATCCATCAATGGAAGGGGTTTGAAGAGAAATGAACTCATTGGTTCAGAAGTACCATTATTGATTGTATAGATGAGCCACGTTTACTAGTAGTACATCTTTAAGTGTTTATTGTTCCAAGGATGAGGCTGCACCTTTTCATCCATGTCTTCAATTCTATAAATGCCAGGCCTTAGTTCCTTTGAGATCAGATACGAGTCTAAATTTCCTACGCCTGACTGTTTAGAAGGCAAGAAAACCTTTTCATTGTAGTAATGAGTCATTTTCCTTTGATATAACCTAGCTTAACTTAGGAATCTTCCCTCATTTCTTCAAGGAAGTCATGCTCATTCTAAACTCATCATTAGACATCTTATTGAAGTGTAAGAAACTAATTGAAAGTAATCTTACATGAATAGTGCTCATAGCCTTGGCCCTATACATCATGGAAAACGGGTCTATCTTATTGTAATTTAACTTGTGGTAAGAATTGTCCATAGTACTTGAGGGAGCTCATCCATCCAAGCCCTTTTAGACTCCTCAAGCTTCATTTTCAGAGTATACTTGATAGTTTTGTTGATCTCTTATACTTGGCGGTTTGCTTAAGGGTGATGCAACGTTGAAAAATGTTTCATGATTCCTAGTTTTTCACATAGGTCCCTAACTTTTCTATTGTCAAACTACCTCCTATTATCCTAAACAATTGAACGTGAAATTCTAAACTGACAAATAATGTCCTTGCAAATGAGCTTGGAGGTATTGGCTTCGAGTATTTTTGCTGAGGGTTTAGCTTCTACCCATTTAGTTTAGTAACCAATAGTGACAATCGCATAACCAATAGTGACAATCGCTTGTATTACCTTTGTCTAATTACTTTATGCACAAGTGCTAGCCCTCCAGTGTGGTTGCCACAAACACCTTCATAAATTTCACAAAGGACATAGTTAGCCTCTTCTCCACCAGTGCATCGAAGAAGGGCAATGAAAGTCCTCTATTTAAAGTAAATCATCCTGGAGTATGAAATGTGTAGCCTTTTTCCTGAGTTTGTAGGCCTCTTCCTTGTTATTTAGCAAAACTCGATCTTTGAGAAGGGCTATAATTAGCTACATCCTGGATGGAGTTTCTTCTATCCTGATGCGAACGCGATAGCAATGAACACTAACGAACCCACAACTAGATTGACACAATTCCCAAGAACGCCAAATAAAGATGGTTTTGGATTTAATCCCCAATAAATGAACTAAGCAGCTAAAAGTATATAAACTAATGACCACTTAATTACACGGAATAAGGATCTCACCTGGATGATTATGAACGTCACAAGAAATAATGAATTCCTTCATAAGTTCAACTATTCTAGCTTGAAAAGGATTGGAAGCCAAGTCGCTCCTTTGATAAAATCTCTCAAATAGTCAAAAGGTCCAATAAAATGCAAAATAAATCACATTTATATGAAACCATAAAAACCTACTTAAAACTGGCAAAACACGTCCAAAATAAGCTAGAGATATGGTAAGATTAGAGTTTTAAGCAAAAAAGGAAACTCGCACAAAATCAAATCTTCAGCTTCGGAATTGCTCTATCCGACCGCATGGAGCAACTCTATACAGTCCCATAGAGTTGTCTTGAACCTCTAATTAATCCCCTGTAAGCATCCATGCGGTCGCATGGTGGTGGATCTCCATTTGTGGCTGCCTGGTTCCAATAACAAGCCTATTGCTTTGGCCTTTGACTTCCACATTATTCTTGGACCTTAGCTGGACAATATCCTCTCCCCTTGCTCCATTTCTTGCACAAGCCACTAGCATAGTTTTATTAGTCTTATTCAAACCCGATCTTGGAATTAGCCTCCCTTCAACATGTTTTGAATTCTTAATAGTTGGCGGCACATCGTGGATCACATCATCTCCTCCCTCTTCGAAAGGATTCGTCCTCGAATCTGGAACTTCAAGAACACATTTATATTCCCCGCCTTCAAGCTTTGCAATGCCATTGAACGTTTTGTGGTCCTCCCATTTGCCATCTTGGAACAAGTTCAAATTTTTATCCGGCTCTCCATCTGCTAAAACGTTATCCAACCCATGCTTTGAATTTTGATAAGTCGCAATGTTGCTGTGGAATGATTCTTCTATGCCCATAAAATCCTCCAATGGCAATGCCGCAACCAGGTATTCAAATGGAGATATTCCTTTTAGAAAGTCCTCATGCAACAGATTTTCACATTCCTGCATCAAAGATAAATTCAAACTAGGGAGAGATTTGTTAGTCATCACCAACTCACTCTCAAGCTCGCTCTTTTATGCAAAAAGGCTCTTCTTACTATTTTATCTCTTTTCATGAAGCTCTCTTTCTTTTCTCTAATGTGGCTCCACTTATTTTTCTCACACTTAGCCACCTCACCATTTTCTCTCGAGCTCTCCTTTTGTTTCTCTTTACCTTTTCTCTTGTTCTCACTCCTCAACCTCATTTGATCTTCATACACTTGCTATGGTGTCAATGGTACAAGTGTAATAGTTTTTCCATCCCTTTCAAAGTTGTACCTATTTCTAAACCCATCATGTTTAACCCGTTTATCATATTGCCAGGCCTACCCAATAAAATATGACCCGCATGCATTGGTACAACATCATACAATACCTCATCTTTATATTGCCCAATTGAAAAGTTTACCAAAACCCTCTTATTCACCTTAGCTTCTCAACGATCATCCATCCATTGTAGTTTATACAATTTAGGGTGTCTTATTGTTCTCAGCCCTAACTTCTCAACTAAAGTAGTGCTAACAATATTAGTGCAACGACCTCCATCAATAATTAGACCGCATACCTTATTCTCCACGTAGCATATTGTGTGAAAGATGTTTTCTCGTTGCTTCTCCTCTTCATCCACCTTAATTTGTGTGTTGAGTGCACGTATAAACACAAGTGCTTCACCATCCACCGTATGCTCCAACACTTTATCACCACTAATATCCTCTAGTTTGGGCATCACATCTCCATCACTATCACTCACTACTTCTCATTAGCACTCACGATCATTGCTCTCTTGTTAGGACATTGAGATGCAATGTGCCCATTCCCAAGCATTGGAAATATTTAATGTCTCGGCTTCTAGTAGATTGTGACTTCGCCTTTGGTGGTTCCTTGTTAGCATTTTCTTCCTTCCCCCTTAGCACTTCAGCTTTAATGTTTGTCATTTTCTTCCTTCTCCCTTAGCACTTCAGCTTTAATGTTTGTCATAGCTCCATCAACCTTGTCATCATCCTCTCTCAACCTCCAAGCTGAAATAGGCCCCGATTGATTCCTAGC
>NW_019240146.1:34077-36986 GCF_002742605.1 Olea europaea var. sylvestris
TTTGAGGATGGTAGTAACTAAATTTTGTAGACAAAAAGTCAGTGAGATTTTGAGCCTTTAAGACTAACACATCCATATCAGTCTCACAATTTTCTTTCATGAGTGATTTTCTTCCTTGGATTTGTTTCTCTAGAACTTGCCTTGATTCTCTTCGAGATCATATTGATACATGCATGCATGAACATGATTAAGGCCATCTTTGTTGCATAATTTAGCCACCTAAGCCAAATAGCCAACCCTGACATTAATTTACCTTTTGTTAAGCACGTTTGTGCCTTATAGCCTTTCCTTTTGTAAACCCACATTACAAGCTTTAAATCCGAAAAAAAATATCTTTACCCAAGCCATATAGCTAGTGGAGTTTTATTCTTCATTTTGATACATGGGAATGCGAAAGGAATAAGTGTGATGATCTAAAATTGTGGTAGGATTATGATGGTGGAATGGAACATGTTTTCAATTACAATGCATAAGTTCCATTATTAGTGTGATATTTTGAGAAACAAAAAAAAGTTAAAAAATTAAAAAAAAATCAAAAAAGAAAAAGAAAAAATGATGAAAAAGAAAAGAAATGGAGGAAATAACTTTCAATGTTACAAAATTATTTTATGTTCATGATTCCTCCTAATATATTACAAGAAGGGATTGGGTTGAGTGAAATAGATGCAAAGAAGTTGTGAGTGGAGAGATTGATCTTACGCATTTTATGTATATGTTTGAGCTGAGTTAATTAATCTTTACTCCACTAGTTCAATGGCTTTTGACTCACTTACCCAAATACTTCCCACCTGGACCCTAAGCCACGTTACAACCCATGGAAAAGAGCTTATGATTTATGTTATGCATGTGATCTGATTGGTGGAGAATGAGAAAATATGCACATGTCATCATGTATTCTTAGCATAAAGGATAGCTAGTAGGGCAATTTCTAGGTATTGATAGACAAATTCTATCAAATGCACTAGAGGACCCCTGAGATCCTTATTTTTGCTCATATTCTGGAGGAAAGTTATCCTTCTAGTGGACAGGTCATTTATACATCAGTCAGAGATGTAGTTTCCAGACATTCCTATCTCCATTTTCTTAGCAGGACTAGTCTCCCTCATTTACCTATAAGAATGAGACCTTAGATTGTGTACCTCATCATCTTGTTGCTAGAAAGCATTAGGTATATTTTATGGCATTTGATGGCATGCCTACCTTTGCATTTGCATGAGGAGTTACTACAAGATGGTGTCTTGTTATTCTATGTTCCGCATGTTGACAATCATTTCTTCCACCTCTCTTACAAGGCGTGAAATAGTCCCATCGCTTCAACAATGATGCTGGTAATGGGCTCGATGGTGGTTGATATTAGTGAGGATGAGCTTTTCTTCAGAGACCTTCTTAACTCTATTTGCATGGAATCATCATTGCTAGAAATCGTGATGGATTAATATCTTTCTTCAAAGAGAGGTTTACTATACTGGGTTCAGACATTCAAATACTCACTTTCTCAAGAATATAACACCTACGATGTAACATAATGCTTCAAGTAATATTAATATTTCTTTGGAACTTCCACTTGCTATTTCTTCAAGAACAAAACATTTCCTCAAGGGAAAAGTTGAGATATTTTTCGATAAACCTTGCCTGAGGGGATGCTCGTGGTTATAGTGTAGATTCCCATAGACAGTGTCAATCTGTTAGCCTAATTTTTTTTTTTACCTCCATGTGGCCAACAGATCTCAAGGTCTCTCACGTTCATGTAAGCGTATTCATGTACAATAGGACAAATCGCTAGCCACATGTGGCCTTCTCTAGTGGTATGGGAGGTGACTGCGTACAATCTGTTGGTCAAGTCAGTTGAAGTAATAAATATTAGACTATAATGTGCTTTAGATGTGAACCTTTTCTCTAAAAGAGGGTTCGGCTCTAGGAGAAATACGTGTGAGTAAAGAAAGCAAAACTTATATGTTGAGATCATAAACTTGCATTACCTCTAGGCTGGCACATTGTGTGAGCTTTTATAGTAATAGATGATGAGTAAGGTCCATTGGATGAAAAGATACGTGGTCTCATTTGAAAGACTGAGACCTCTTCTCATAGACATTAATCAATCATTTGCCCAGAATATGACACAACACTTAGACCTGACCTGTTTGGCTGGGAGCAGTGAATTGTTACATCAATAATTCTCAAATATTTTTCATAGAAGTCTTTCTGCATAGCTCCTATCGGTCTCGACTTATCTATAAGAGTTCGACCTTTATCAAGGTCAACATAGTAAATGAGTTTGGGAATACCATGGAGGTTTGGCCTCTTCATGGGACTTTGTCTAAAATTACCATTTAAGTAGAATGAGTGAGGCTTGATTTGTTTACTATGTGGAAGTCTCGTTGGAAGAGGTGTAACATTAAGCATGGAGCAAAATACATAGAGAATAAGATGACTTTAAGTTAAAAAAATATATATGCATGAAATTTTCATAATGATCGTCCTCTTATACAGGGGCGGACCTAGACCTTTAGTATTGTGGGGTCAAAATTTTAAAAATAATTTTTTTAATAAACAACATAATATCAATGAAAATAAGTTTATATATATTTTGATACTTTGAAAACGTCGTATAATTATATTATTATTAATATTATTAAATAAATTTTGCTACTTGTATAGTTTTGTTTATCATTTCATTGACAAATGCTGGGCTAATATTGAGTAAATTAAATTAAATATAGAAATTAAATGAATTGAAATAAAATTCAAGTTTAGTTCATGAAGTAAATGAAATTCAAATTTAAAACAAATATAATTCGAAAGTATTTCAAATTGCATTTAATCCATAACGACCCTAAAAAATTTACGTCATATTTCATGTAAGACTTCCGAATGAAACGATATAAATTATATTGAAAAATTTATCGTGC
>NW_019240146.1:44297-47761 GCF_002742605.1 Olea europaea var. sylvestris
GTATTTGAGTATTAAATAAATCAAGAGTTTTAAATTTCGAATTAAATATTTTCGCTTTATGTATGCGATACGAAATGATATCGATAATACCTCAAATTTTAAGTCGATAAAATTTGGGGCGTTACAATTTACCTCATTAACATGTCGAGAAGGAGTGCTCGAGTCTAGTGCCAAATTGTTGAGAGTTGGCTGTAATGTTTGCAATCAAGTTCCTCGTGCCCTCTGGAGTTTTATCTACCAAAGCTCCTCCACTCGCAGCATCAATCATACTCCTATCAGTGGGTAGAAGAACTTCATAAAAGTACTGAATGAGTAGTTGCTCACTGATTTGATGATGGGGATAGCTTGCACACAATTTATTGAAACGCACCCAGTATTCTTGTAGAGATTCTCCATTGTTTTGAATTACATCGCAAATTGGTTTTCGGATGTTTGCTGCCCTTGAAGTTGGAAAATATTTTTCTAAGAGCATCCTCTTCATCTCCTCCCATGTTGTGACATTTCTAGACGATCGATAGTAGAGCTGGTCCTTATTGCTGAAATCAGATTCTTAGCGCCCGATTTGCGTAGACGGACAGTTTGCGCCTTTTTTAGTATTTTTATCATAACTTTCTTGTCTGATGTCGAATTAGGGTGATTCAAGATGTGTTGGAATGCTAGCTTAGAGGGTAACAACTTTTCTTCAGAATCATTCCCCAATTCGATCATTTACTATGTCAAAAATGAGTCTCAATATGAGACTAAAACTCTAGCGCATAACTTTTCGGTTGGAAAATGATTTGTGATCATATTTTGACTAAATTTGATCCCTTTGACATCTTTCTTCATCCAATTGACTCCCAACACTCTCGGATCTTCATCACGAGGTTCAACAAAATTTTTGATTAATTGCATTTTAGTCCCCGAACTTTGGATCTCTTACAACTTGGTCCTTTCATTGAATTTTGCCACCTTTTGCTTGTTTCTTCATTGGTGCTTCTTCAATTCTTCTTCTTCTTTCTTTCAAATTCTATATTTTTCATCCATTTGCAATCTAAATCAAAATATAAGGGTACTTAACACATTTAAGTATTAATTAATCATAAAAATGTAAATATTAATGGATGAAAAATATGACATTTTATGTCTTATCACTCTCCATTATAGTAATCTCTAATTCCACTAGCAAATTAAATTCTTGTTTTTGTGTTTGTCTTATTGTTGTGATCAATACTTTATATCATGTCATATAACCTCGTCATGTTCCCAACATGTAGTATCAGATCTTTAGTTTTGAGTTGTTTGAGGTTTTTCTTGATGGAAACTATAAAGTATGACTTTCCATTTTGGATCACAGTACTAGATTCTCATTGTGGAAAATGAAGATGCAAGTAGTACTCCCTTAGATGAATTTGGATGTTAAGTTGTTGAGATTTGACAAGATGCCCATAACTTGGACAACAAAAGAGGAATAATTGAAGGATCAAGAGGTACTTTTACCAATTTATCTTTATCTTTCAAATAATATTCTTCAGGATGTTTTGAATGAGAAAATGGTAGCTGCATTGTGATTGAAGTTGGAGCAATTGTGCATGACCAAGATTTTGACAAGCAAATTGTACCTAAAGCAGAGGTTGCATTCTCATTTGACAAAAAGCGGATTATTGGAAGAACACCTAGCCATTTTTAAGGAGGTCATAGTTAATTTGGAAACTTTAGAAGTAAAGTAAGATGAAGGAGATTTGGCATTAATTGTTTGTGCTCATTGCTCGCTTCGTTTACTTTGTTTAGAGACACGATTTTATAAAATTGTGCTACTCTCATCATTGATGATGCTTTATTTTTATAGGAGAAGTGCTCATGGTGGTCACAAAAGAAGCAGAAAATTGATGGCATTATCGGGATTTAAGGAGGGTGGTTGGCGTTGTCTTTATTTAGTAGTACCTCTATTTAATGGGAGACTTATGAATAATATGCTCGAACTCCTGCTGACCAAAATCCAAAAGAAATTAGCTGGGTGGAAAGGACGTTTGCTATCTTTTGGGGATAAAATTATTTTTGATCAGGCACATTCTTAGTAGTATGCCCATTCACATAATATCGGTGTTAAATTTTCCAAAGGGCATTCATTCAGAGCTGAACCGTATTGTTTCTTCTTTTCTTTCGAATGCATCCGATGGAAAGAGGAGATGAAAATGGGTGTCATGGGAGAGAACTTGCCTCTCGGTAGAGGAAGGGGGTTTGAGCTTTCGAGATTTTGATGAAGTTCAAAAGTCGTTATTCATGAGGTTTGCTTGGAACTTTTCGTGGTCAAGTATATCAAAAAATAACCATTGCATACTTTGAAGGCGAAACCATATCATTCTCGACTTTTTTTAAGGGATTCTATTTGCTTTGCCAATTGTCCTGCAACACTCTTTTTGTCAAATTTATGATGGTTCCTCTAGCTTTTGGTATGACCATTGGTTGGGGCTGCAAAGTTTGGAGAAAAAGGGACTAGAAATACAGGACTCCACGTTGAAAGTCAAAGACTTATTTTCTGATGGAAAATGGGATAGCTCATGGTTAGAGGAATTAGTAGGGAAAGACCATGCATATGACAATATTTTGTAAGATCCCGAAAAATTTTGAATAAAAATTTATTTATTCTATGTATTATTTTTACTATTTCAAAAGTTGAGGGACTAAGTCAATATGTTTTTAAATTCTTATATTTTTGGGTCAAATATGTGAATTTTGATAGAATGAGTATAAGTATATTAATATTATTCTCGTTACATAACTTATAATTAATTAGAAATTTTTTACACCAGAAAAATTAATTTTGTATAAGGACACACTGAGTTAAATCCAGTGGAAAGAAAACTAGGATAAAGGGAATTTCAAAGGGATTTACATCCTAATTCATTTTCTGGGCACGTGTTATCTTATTTCTATGAGGATTGGTTGATTGTTTTAAAACCTATAGTCAAGGCCTATTTTGAAACCAATTTTAAACCAATCAAAAGATTGTCCACGTGCTAGCCTTTAACCCAAATTGATAGGTTTGATTTGATAATTGTACTTTATCTACATATTAACCTATCGCGATAAATTTGTATGGGACACGTGTAGTAAATATTAGATAAGGTGAGATTTTTATTATATATTTGATGCTGAGATTTTTAAGATGGTATAGCCAAACGTTTATTTCGTTCGATAAAGATTAACGGTTAAATTATAATGCTATTTTAATTAAGATAGTTGTAAATTGTTAATTAAGAATTGGATATATATTATATAAAAGTTGTTAGATGAAGCTTGAAATTTGTATATATATATATCTACAGTGGAATCTTATCCTATTTTGATTATAATAAATATTAATTGCTAGTTATAATCCTAATTTGATTAGGATAAATGCAAATGGTTAATGATAATTTGATATATTTTTAACTCATGTTACAATTATCAAAATAAATTTTGATTTATCCACTACTCTAGCC
>NW_019240146.1:49874-64399 GCF_002742605.1 Olea europaea var. sylvestris
CAAAGAAGGCAGGTTACGAAGATTATATTGAGTTCTTTCATGGAGATTCTGTGCCACCTCTTCTTCGCGGCATTTTATGTACTAATATGTTTCCTGTCTTTATTTTCACGTGGAAAGTGTTGTAACCACTATTTTTCCTCCACCACAAGTGTCTAGATGAGTCTCTCATTGAGTATACTACTCTATTTTGATGGGAATAACTATGCATATTGGAAAGTAAGGATGATGGCGTTTTTGAAATCTATGGATGAGAGGATCTAGTTGAGTGTAGTTAATGGTTGGTCTATCCCTAGTACCACAGTTAATAATGTCGTCACTCCCACCCTATAGAAAATTTATCTAAGGCTGAATTGGAAAGATAAAATTGGAATAACAAAGCCCTTTATGTCCTCTTTATGGCAATTTTCCTTGAGGAGTTTAGGAGAGTTTTCATATGTGAGGTACCAAAAGAAGTTTGGGATATCTTAGAAACCACACATGAGGGAACATAGGCAGTTAAGAACTCGAAACTACAGATGCTATTTACTCGGTTTGAAGAGATTAGGATGAGAGGGGATGAGACATTTGTTGTATTCTATACAAGCCTAAATGACATTGTGAATTCATCATTCAACCTAGGTGAGAAAATCCTTGAGCCTAAGATAGTGAGAAAAATTATTAGATCCTTAATCGAGCGTTTTAAGCCTAAAGTCATAGCAAGTTGGATCTATCTAGACCTATGAGTTGACCATAGGCAACCCAACTAAGGAAAAGTCCTTGGCCTTGAAGTTTGTAAATAATAAACCGACTGAATCTTCTAATTCAGATTCACTCAATGATGAGGAGTTGGTCTACCTAGCTAAGAAATTTCGTAAAATGTTTAGGAATAAGAAGAGGTTGCAAGAGATATCGAGAAGTGGCCGGAGTAAATTTAGGAGAAGATCCAAATCTATGAGGTGCTATAATTGTCAAGGTATAGGTTATGTTAAGAATGAGTGCCCTAGTTCTAAGAGAGTCGAAGAAAAGGCTATGAATACTACTCTCACTAATGATGAGTCAAGTTCGGACAATCAGAGTGAGAAATCTACTTGTGAGGAAAGTGGAAACTATGTTGTTTTCGTTGCTAGGGATAATAGTTGATCTAAACAAGTGAGCGAAAGAGATGACGACATAGATAGTAGTGAGGATTCTGGTGATGAGTCCGTGAGCGAGGAAGATATTGAAGAGGCTTATGAGAAAATGTATCGGGAGAGCATAAAAATTCTCAGTAAAAATAAGGCCTTAAGTATGACTGTTCAAAAGTTGCAATTGGAGAAAGCTAAGTTAGAAGCGTACGTTAAGAAATCTTCCACTACCCTAAGGGAGCTTAAGTCGATGAATGAAGCTTTAGAGTCTCAGGTTAAGAATCTCACTAGTGAACTTGAAAGGTCCTCTAGGAAAGTCAATAAGTTGACCGCCATAAATGAGACTTTAGAAATTCAGGTTGAAACCTTGTGAGCTAGTTAGAGTATTCTAAGTCTCAACTTCTTGCCTTCACCAGTAGGTCGTCTAAGTTAGATAACATGCTAGGTATAGGCAAGCCGGCTGGAAACAAGGAAGGTCTAGAATATAAAGAAAAAGATCATGATATATCTAGCACGTCTAAGACCACATTTGTCCCTGCCCAAGATCAGCCTAACATGTGCCTAACCCCGAACATAAGGAAAATGGATTTATAGGACAGAGGTCTACTAGACAGCGTAGGACCCGTGACCTAAGAATAGATGTCATCATCCACATAACACATGTCCTAGGATTATCCCTACATGCTTTCATTTCGAAGATTTAGGATGCGTCCGTCCTAGATGTCATTAGAACCTGAACAATAGGAAAAATTTGAACATGAAAAAGAACAAAAATCAGCTGTCTGTGGGTCAGATTGGATTTCTTGTTGATCGAGTGAATCATTTGACAATCTATCTGGGAACTGTTCTTCCATCGGGCAGGTATGGGTGAAGAAGAGTGATCTGTCAAATCTGATAGTGGATCACAGTGCTCTTAAGGGAAACATCACTCATATATTTATATGATTAGGCATTTCTATTTTTGATGCATGCCTGTTCTCAACTGTCATATTAATTTTGCATGCATCGTTTGTATATGTTTATTTGTTTTATGTTGTTTTTTTTATTTTCATCTGTATGCATTGGCACATGCATATTTAGCTTGATTTGTGTGCTTGACTTTATTTTTCTTTTGTGTGTGGAGCATTCATTTTTGGAAAAATAAAAAACACCAAGAATTGAAAAATTGAAAAACACAAAAATAATTTGATATGGAACACGTCTGTAGCATATCATATAATTCTTGAACTTGCTAGTTGTGATCATGTATGAGTTGTAACTGATAAAATGTAGAATAATTTTCATTACTTGTTTAGGTCACTTTGGATTACTTAGTCTAGGTGTCTTTATGTACCATCTGCACTGCACAGACTATGAATTTGTTAGTAGGATTCTACCGCGTGTATGAGATTTATGATGGCTGTTACATATTAATAGGGTGACGTTGAACATAAATTGACCAAATTTAGTGGACCTAAACCCAAAAATATTCCCCCATATAAAAGCTCAATATCATAATATACTTCTTCGGGGCCTATTTGACTCAAGTAATTAGCTTGCGGGGTCTCTTAAAAATTGGTGCCTATGGTTAACTGAGTTGGGTTAACCGGGCTAAAGCTCGCTATAGGGATCATCTCAGTCACCTAATAGAGAAGAACCTGCACTTAAGATGAAAAATAAATGAGCTTTAAAAATGTGAAAAATATGATGAGCAGAAAAATATGAAAAGTTGAAAAATATAAATGCTCAAAGTAAGGGGGAGAAAAATAAAAATAACAAGTATAGGTCCTACTGCACTTTCATGGTTTGACTTTCATTACTAGGGAAATATACTTATTGGCAGTGATTGGCATGTCCTTTCTCACAAGATTAAGGTTTGGAGTCCTACTTACAATGGATTAGTGATACTCTCCACACATGAGTCACTACTATTTACTCCATTATGATCTGAACTAAGTGTATGGGAAGGTTTATGGTCTATTGATTTCATTTGTGCATGCTATCAATTGCATTTTTAAGTTATTATATGTTATTCTTCTATGTGATTTTGATAGCTTACCCTTCAGCATTTGAGACAAAAAGGGGGAGATAAATGTGTAACCGAGGGGGAGAAAATAAGATGATCATATACATAGGGGAAGCGACTTTGCATTTACATGTACACTATTTTTCACTGTTTGATTAACATTTTGCATTTTCCATTGCTATGTTTAGGGGTCGCTGGGGAGAGACATAGATACATTTGCATTACTGCATAAAATTCATGAGAGTTTGCAGTAAAGAGAGCATTACATTGCATTCCATATCACTTCCATTGTTGTTTGAGTTTTGATGTTTAGTGATGTTGGTGTTTCGGTTTTTTTTTATTAGCGTCAATGTCACATCTGAAATTAGCATGTTGATTTGTGATTAAGTGCTTTATTTTTTTATATTTCCTGTACCATGTGCTTTTATATTGGTATGTAAGTTTTTGGATTTTAGGAAACTGGTACAACAAGGAATGCAAAACTCAATGATTGGGTTTATTAGATAGTATAATTTAGCTTTTCATTTATTGTAATCTCTTAACTTACTTTGTTTAGTTTTGTCACAGAAAGCCAAATGAGAAGTTTGTTAGGTCTAATATTCTAATTGGTGATTCTGTGAACAAAATGTGCTTAATTGAATGTTTGTAAAAGTCAGGTACTTAATTGAACATTGTTGTAAAAGTCAGGAAATTGCACTGCAATTATGTATAGTTGGTTAGGCTAGGGTTTGCACTTGGAACAAGGTAGAAGAAGTGTCAAAATTTCGCTAGCTACTCGCCTGACTAGCGCTCGAGTGTAAAAAGCAGAGAGCTCGTTGCTTGCTTTTTGCTCCCACATCGCTTGCTTTTTGTCGACTTGTCGCTCAAGCGACAATGTTTTGCGGTTAATTCTAGGTTAGGTTTTGGAGAATTTTATATGACCTAAGACACTATTTATCCACAAGTATAAATACCAAAGTCTGGGATGTGAGAAAGCGGGTTGCCACTTTATTCTTTCATTGCATGACATCTATACATCTTTGTTTAAGAGATCCAAGGCGAAAATCATTGGTGATTCACATCCATAACATCTCTTGATCTAGCAACTAGGTTTTGGGAAAACATCAATCTTCATAACCCAAAACACCGTACTTCCTTAATCTATTGAGGAAGAGACTCTCTCATTGGGGGGTTGAGAGAGGTGGATTGAAGAGCAATTACAAGCACAATAATAGGCGGTTCTTGGTGTTCCACTTGGAGAAACATTTAGCGTAAGACCAGGTGATGCGAACCCGGTTAGAACGGTCGCTATCAAACCCACAAAAATTGACAACGAATCCCAAGAACACCCAAATACGACTAAGGTTTAGGAATCGACCTGCAAAAAGTGAACGAAGCAACCGAATGTATATGAAACGAATGACCTCTTAATCACACAATCTTGAAATCTCCTTTGAATTTGTGGATTTGAATTCTGAAATAGCGAATTAAGTAATCAAAGGTATATTAAACCAATGACCTCTTAATTACACAATAACGAAAATCGCACCCGGTATTTTTGAACACCACAAGATTTATTAAATCTTGATAAGTTCGATAAAACCCATGAATGAACAAAGGTAATTTTGAAGCAAAAGCTTCGGAAGAAAATTCTTCAATAATTCATATGAAAAGTCTTGTGTGATTCAATGAGAAATAAATCCTATTTATTTGGTAAACCTAGAAATTAGTTAAAAGGAATAAAATTGTAAAAGACATAATTTATAAAGGAAAAATATAACTTTGAAATACTAAGAAACGTGAAAATCTTGGAATTTAATGCATTAAGGAAACTGCCAAAAATGCCAAATTCCGGAACTGCCTTTGCCTTATGCGTGTAAATATATCATGTAACAACGATAGCCGACTTTGTTGATTGAAATCTTTAAGTTCAGCATCCTCAAATTCAGCTGCAGATTCTCTTCTTTTTCCAATTCTGTAGTGTGTGTAATGTACGTAAAAAATCAGCCCAACTTTTGACTAAACCAGATTTCAATTCCAGCCTTTTAACTCCCTAATTTCAGCCCCTATATATATATATTATAATTCAGCCAAAAGGCAGCCTCCAATGTGTGTAAATATATATAATAATGGCTGACTCTTCCTTTTAATTCCTCCAAGCTGTTCCACGTTTGTTTTCCTTCCACAACCCACTTGAGACTTTATTTTTTTTTTTTTTGGCCGGTTATCAACGTCAATCTCGACCTTAGGCATGCCAACTTCAACCACTTTGAATTCCATAGGTTGATTATGAAATTGATTGACTTTATTATCCCCAATAGGCGCCCAACTTAGCTCGAATCTTAGTCTCGATCTCTTGTCAACATTTGCCAAGTTATTAAAATTTTGGCGCCTAGCCGGCCGGATCATATCATTCTCTCTCTCTTCGAAAGGATTCAACCTTGAATCCAAACCTTGAATGCCAAGATTATAACCCTTGCTTCCAATCAATTCAAGAATATGATATGGTCTGTCTCCCCTCAGATGCAAGTTGGACCGCTTTTGAGCTCGAACCCTTCTCTTGCATATGTAAATCCAATCTCCTTTACATGGATAAAAATGTGTATTTTTTGACGGCTTCCTCTTGCCATTTTGTGATGATCCAATAATGATTTCAGCTAATGAATCACCGTTCATTTTCCATGATTTACTTGGCCCAGTGATTGAAGTAACGACAATTCAAATGATGCATATTTCCGCACACATGGTCTTTGTAGCTCAACTCCTTACATTCATGTTCCCTCCATTGACTTTGAAAATCCTTCGTCTTCTCAGAAATCACAAAGTCAACCTCTGGTAATATAGTGATGTCCAAATGATGCTGTCGTTGATTAGTTTCATCCATACATTGATGATTGATTCTCGGGTCGTAAGGGATTCCAATATGATTAATTTCTGGAATCGAATCTTCATTGACTTGCAAAACAAAATTACCAAAAATAGGGAGGGAAATGTTAGTGTTTGGCAACGCCTCCTCAACTCCACTCTCCTTTTCATTTAAGCCCACTTTCGACTCTTTTTCCATCTCCGAAGACTCTTCTTCATTTTCACCCCGTAACTCCAATTCCATTTTTTCATTTTCACTCTCGACTTTCTTTTCACTTCCCCATGGCTTTACACCCTTTTTCTCACAATCAACAACCTCACTATTTTTACATTTACTCCCTCGCTCCTTCAAATGATCAATTTGAGATTTAACCTTGTCACGAAGCCTTGTTACTTCTGATTTAGAATCCCGACTTGCCAACTCACTTGATGTACTACACACATGCTTCGCACTAGGTGTTTTCTTCTCCCTTGGATACTCAACCCCATAAGATCTTCTAGGCATCTCCCTAAATTCCTGCTCACGCGAATCACTCCTATAATAATAATTAGGCACGTATCGTCTTCTCATAATATGTCTCAACTCATCCCAAGTTTCAATACGCCTCTCACCATACCTTTGCCTAGATGTTGTCAACTCATCCCACCAGATTAAAGCATAATCCACAAATGAGCTCACAACCAATTTCAACTTTTTCTCCATGGAATAATTATACGCTCAAACATTAATTCAATCTTCTCTTCCCACGCCACGTACGCCTCTGGATCTTTCCTACCTTTAAATTGCGGAATTGTCATTTTTATACTTCTATCTACACCAAATCCAAAATAACTTCTATCCCGTTCTCCAAACGTATCGCCTCTATTTTTCATACCCCGTAAATCAACATCAAACAATGCATCATCATCAAGACCACAACTAGACTCATATGCATCACAATTTTTCATCCTAGGTTCCCGTCTCCTCACATTGAACCCCTCATCACATTGATCCCTATGAATATTTTTCAATTTCACATCCAATCTATCCGACTTATTTTTCATATTCTCAACCATCATCTCAAACCTCCGAATCATCATTTCCGACATTTTTTTGACACACTTTTTTCACTCTTTTTTCGACTCTTTTTTTTTTCTTTTCTTTTTGGCTTTTTTTCTACTCTTTTTCTGACTCTTTTTTTACTTTTATTTTGACTCTTTTTCTGAGTCTTTTTTTTATACCAACTTTTTTCTTAATGGATCAAAGACTCAAATAATTGAAAAACTACAAGAACACAACGAACAATGAAAAACACGGAAGACAAAAAGATTCAACAAAACAATAAAAAGGTGTAACCTCGATCTTGGTGTCTTATTTCTGATACCAAATTATGCGAACCTGATTAACGCGGTCGCTATCGAACCCACAGGAATTGACACCAGATCCCCAAGAACTCCCAAATACAACCAAGGTTTAGGAATCGACCAAAAAGTGAACTAAGCAACCGAACATATATGAAACGAACGACCTCTTAATCACACAATCTTGAAATCTCCCTTAGATTTGTGGATTTGAATTCCGAAATAGCAAATTAAGCAACCAAAGGTTTATTAAACCAATGACCTCTTAATTATACAATTACGAAAATTGCACCCGATATTTTGAATGTCACAAGATTTATTAAACCTTGATAAGTTCAATAAAACCCGTAAATGAACAAAGGTAATTTTGAAGCAAAAGCTTTGGAAGAAAATTCTTCAATAATTCATATGAAAAGTCTTGCGTTGTACAATGAGAAATAAATCCTATTTATATGGTAAACCTAGAAATTAATTAAGAGGAATAAAATTGTAAAAAAGGAAAAATTCAACTTTGAAATACTAAGAAACGTGAAAATCTTGGAATTATAATACGTTAAGGAAACTGCCAAAAACGCCAAATTCCGGAACTGCCTTTGCCTTGTGCGTATAAATATATCATGTAACAAGGATAGCCGACTTTGTTGACTGAAATCTTTAAGTCCAGCATATCCTCAAACTCAGCTGCAGATTCTCTTCTTTTTCCAATTCTGTAGTGCGTGTAATGTACGTAAAAAATCAGCCCAACTTTTGACTAAACCAGATTTCAATTCCAGCCTTTTAACTCTCTAATTTCAGCCCCAATATATATATATATATATATAGCCCCAATATATATATATATTATCTTCTTTTTCCAATTCTGTAGTTCGTGTAATGTACGTAAAAAATCAGCCCAACTTTTGACTAAACCAGATTTCAATTCCATCCTTTTAACTCTCTAATTTCAGCCCCAATATATATATATATATAGGTTGATTATGAAATTGATTGACTTTATTATCTCCAATTGGCGCCCAACTTAGCTCGAATCCCGGTCTCGATCTCTTGTCAACATTTGCCAAGTTATTAAAATTTTGGCACCTAGCCCGGATCATATCACTAGGAGGCTATAGGAGACATCAAATTGGAAGTAGATCAGGAAATCTAGCTCTTGTTTGAGCCCCATTTTAGAGGAGAAAATGAATTTTTGAATAGTGTATTGATGGGAAATGTGTGGTTAAAAAATAAGAAAAAGTTTTTGATTTGCGTATAATATTATTTTATTGAAGAATGTGTGGTTGAAATGATATCAAATCACTGTTGAAAAATCAAAACAACTCAAATTCTTACTACAAAAACTCCTTCAAAATCTTGGAAAACTCCTGAAGGAAACACTTTCCAATCCATTCATCCTCCTATGCAAGAAATAGTTATTTCAGAAGAAAAAACTGATATACTTGCATCTCCTCTCAAACGAATTCCTAAAGAACGATCTGATGAATCTCAGGTTGTTGCAAAGGATATCAGAAATATTCAATCTCAGAACAATTGCACTAATGTTGTTCTGCAATCTATGTGTTCTCAATTAAATCGTATTGAATCAAATTCTGAATGAGAAGCTTTTACATCTCAAAAGGATTCTTTTAAAGAATATTGAGATTGTAAGAGTAAAGATAAGAATTTGTGTAAAGCATCCTCTTCTTCAATTTTCAAAAATGATGATTTAATTCCTAAATTTGGAAAATCCTCTACTCTTCAAACTGAAAATGAAGTTCTTTCAGAACTTGTTACTCAATTAAAAAAATTCATATTTCAAAAAATATCAATACTATTGATGAAATTGAATCTCAATTTATTAATGAAAAATTCGATTCTATCAATAAGCTTAGAAAATCGGATTATCAAAATATTCCAAAATTTTATCCTCGTCCTTCATTTCCCGATCAACTTTTTCAAGAAAAGTCTCCCCCTCAAAAATCCTATGAAGGTAATTCTGGAGTTGAATGGAACTTGGATGGATTTACTGAATTCCAAATCATCAATTTAATGGGATAAATGACCATTTGTTACAAAACCTTTCTTGCAAAAGGAACTTCAAGAATTGAAGCTACAAATAATATTGTTCTTGGATTCACAGGACAGCTTGGTCAATGGTGGGATAATTATCTCTCAAAAACTGAGAAAGAAATTATCTTTTCCTCTGTCAAACGTGATGAGAATAACAATATTATTCGTAATGAAAATGGAGAAGAAATTAATAATAGTTTTACTGTTCTTGGTTTAACTATTATCAAACATTTCATTGGTACTCCAGAAAATTTAATGCAATTACAAAATGATATTCTTATGAATTTAAGATGTCCAAAATTACAAGATTTCAGATGGTACAAAGATATGTTTTTTATCTCGTATCATGATAAGAGAAGATTGTGAACAATCTTTTTGGAAAGAAAAATTCATTTCTGGTCTTCCAAAACTCTTTGCTGAAAAAGTAAAGAATTCAATTTTCAAAGAATTTGATGACCTTCAAATGCTTACTTATGGTGAAATTATTAATTTCATCAATAAAGAAGCTTTAATTTTGTGTAATGATTTAAAACTCAAAGCTAAATTGAAAACAGAGAAATCTCAAAGTCGAAATGAACTGGGATCATTCTGTGAGGAATATGATTTTAAAAAAATCATTCCTCCTTCTTCAAAATCGAAAAAGCTTTTTCAAAACAAAAAATTTTCAAAAAGAAAACATTTCAAACATTTTACAGAAGAAGTTTCAAATAAAAAGAAAATTTCAAAAAGAAAATTTTCAAAAAATACTTCTAACATCACTTGTTGGAAATGTAATAAGACTGGTCATTATTTCAATAGATGTCCACTCAAGAAGAAGATTAGTACTCTTCAAATTGATGAAGAAGGGAAGAAATTGAAAGCCATGTTCGAAGAATTGGGAATTCACAAACATTTCTCCATTCCATATACCCCAAGCGAATAGATAAATGGAAATGGTAAACAAAACAATGAAGAGTATCCCAAAAACAAAGCTTGACTCCGTGAAAGAATTATGGGTTGATGAATTATCACAAATCTTATGGTCATAATGCACAACTACTAAAATATATAGCTACCAAAAGAATTCATCTCCCTTTAGCTTACGGTCTCAAAACTATGGTGTTGATAGAAATAGGCTTATGCTCGATAAGAAAAAAATATATAATGAAGAACTAATGAGGAAGCTATGAACACGAGCTTAGATATCTTGGAAGAAAAACTAAATGATTCTCAAATAAAGCTTGCCATATATTAAAGAAAAATGAAAAAGAAAAATTCAAGGTTCGCAGAAAAAATTTAATGTGGGAGATTTGGTGTTAAAGAAAGTTTTCAATAGGAACAAAGAAATAGGTTTCAGATTGCTAGGCCTAAAATGATAAGGATAATATACATGAACTGAATCAATCGGGTAAAAAACATACAAACTCCTAGATGAAAGTGATGAACCCCTTAAATACCCTTGGATTGGCATGTAGTAAGAAAATATTGTCAATAAATATTGTTTGGTTTTATGTAATTGACTACTATATGGACAAAAGGACTACAATAATTGTTGTTAAAAGTCAAGAAGTTAGTTGCATATGAGTTCGGTAGGTTAGGGTTTGAGTTTGAAATAAAGAAAGAAGAGACGCCATAATTTTGCTAGTCTATCACTTGGACATTGCTCAAGCGACAAAAACAAAAGCATCATTGCTTGTCTATCACCCATCTTTCGTTCGAGCGATAGACTCGTAGCTCGCCTGCCACTAGCTCCTCCCTCGAGCGACAGGGTTACGTGAAAAATCCTAGTTCACATTTTTGAAGTGCTTTATCAACCCTAAATTATCTAAATGTCTTCAATTTATAAATACCCAAACCCTAGCACGAAAAGTGGTGCGGTTGTTCATTGTATTGCCTTTCCATATTATTCCTTGAAAATTCAAGAACTCAATCCGTTGGTGAAGTCATTCAATTCATACAAGCATGTTAGGAAAAACATCAAATCCATTGTATTTAAAATACATATTTTCTAAACACCCTTAGAAAGGTACTTTCTCAATTGAACTTCAGAGCCTGCTAAAGGTTGAGAGAGGTTGGATAAGGAATTGGAGATTCTTGGAGCTCTACTTGAAAGAGACAATTGTAGAAGATCAAAAAGCTAGTGGAGTTAGCAGATATTGGAGAGTACACGAGGTAGATCGGAAAGTCTAGTAAAGTTGGCTAGACAGCATCTGACTGTAAATCCGTATTGTTTATAGTGGAGGTAACTAGCTTGGTTCCTGAGTTTTTACCTATTTAGGTTTCCACATCATCATATCTTGTGTTATTTATTGCTTTGATTATTGACTGTGGCATTCAAACATAAGACAAATTAGACTTGTATGATTAACCATCTAGAAACAATTAAAAAGTGACTGTTGCTTTTAATTGTTTAATTCTACACGTAAGGTCAAATTAAATCAACTAAGTAAGAACTTTCAATTGGAATCAGAGTCTAAAATCCTGTCCTGACCTTAATTTATTTGGATGAGTAGTTCAGTGATTGTCCCGCCATATTTTGATGGTGGTAATTACGCCACTAGAAGGTTAGGATGAGAATCTTATTAAAATCTATGAATGAACGTGTATGGTTAAGTATAATAGATGGTTGGGCTATCACTTCTAGACCTACTAATAATGTCGTCACTCATACCCTTATAGAAAGCTGGTCAAAGGCTAATTTAGATGAGTGTAATTGGAACAACAAAGCCTTACATACTTAATTATAGCTGTATCACATAAGAAATTTAGGTAATTGTCCATGTATAAGATAGCTAAAGGGTTTGAGATATCTTACAGACCACACATGTGGGAACTTAGGCTATTGAGAACTCTAAATTGTAGATGTTGACCACTAGGTTTGAAAAGATTTTGATGAAGGAGGATGAGACCTTTGATGAACTCTATGCGAGCCTTAATGACATAGTTAATTCCAGCTTCAACCTAGGTGAGAGAATCCTAGAGCCTAAGATAGTAAAAAAAAAATCCTTAGATCCTTACCTAAGAACTCAAGACTATTGGAGATAGCAAGAATATAGACTCGATTAAGGTAGAAGAGCTTCTTGGATCTCTCCAAACTTATGAACTTACATTAGCTAAACCCATAAATGATAAGTCTTTGGCCTTAAACATTGTGAGAAATAGTCATAGAGAATCTTCAAATTAAAATTCTCTTAATGAAGATGAGTTAGCATACTTTGATAAAAAAATTCAGGAAAATGTTTAAGAATAAAAAGGAAACCTCAAGAAAAAGCATAGAAGTGGCCCAAGTGAGTCTAGAAAGAGTTCTAATTCTGTGAGATGTTATAATTGTCAAAGTTTTAGCCATATTAGGATGAGTGCCCTAGTAGTAAGAGAAATCCTGATAAGTCTATAAATGCTACTCTCACTGATAAAGAGTCGAGCTCGGACAATCAAAGTGAGAAATCCACTATTGAGAAAAGTTTGAAAAACATTGCCTTCACTGCTAGGATTAGGAGTGAATCTGACAAAGGGAGCGACAACGCTTAGGACATAGATAGTGGTGAGGAATCAGAGAAAGATTTGGATAATGAGGAAGATATCCATGAGGCTTATGTTAGAATCTATGATGAGAGCATTAAAATACAAATAAAGCCTAAGGTAAGAAGGTCAAGGAACTTGAGTTGGGGAAAGAAAATTGTTAATTTACCTCCAAGAATGTACTTCAATCCTAAGTGAGTTGAAATCTATGAATGAATCCTTAGATACTCAGGTTAGGAATCTCACAAGTGAGCTTGAGAAGACTTCTAGGAGAGTAAGTGAGCTGACCATTGAAAAGGAAACCTTGGAAATCTAGGTTAAATATCTTTTGAGCGGATTGAGTATTCCGAGTTGAGACTTCTTGCCTTCTCTATTGGTTCTATGAAGCTAGATAACATCCTAAAAATGGGCAAACATGTAAGTAATAAGGGAAATCTAGGATATAAGGGGAAAGATCATAGTATTGCTAGTACATCCAAGACCCGTTTGTCCTCACTACTGTCCAGCCTAACCGTGCTCCTAAACCCCAACCTAAGAATAAGGGATTTGAAAAACAGAGGCCTAATAGACAATGTAGGACCTACCAACCTAGGAAGAGAAAGCAGGGATCTCATAACTTTGGTCCTAGTTTATCCCTGCATACTTTTATTATGGTGAAGTAGGACACATAAGGCCTAGGTATCGTCAATTCCTAAATAGAAATAGAAACTAAAACTTCAATAGAAATAAAAAAAAAATCAGGATTATGTTGGTCAGATTGACTTCCTTACTAATCAGGTGAGGTAATTGACCAAGCTAATGACATAGATGATAGGAAATATTCCTATCACTAGGCAGGTTTGGATGAAGAAATGTAATCTGAAAAATCTTGAGATAAATCACGGTGCTCTTAAAGGTAAAAGCGTTTGTATACCTAATTGATTAGGTATTTCTGGTGCATACTTGTGCTGATTCAGTTGTTCAGTTGCTTTCTAAGTAGTTTAATACATGTAAACCTTCATTATATTTGTATTGGCACATGCAGATTTTTTTGTGTGATTTTCTTTTGTTTTGTGCTTGGAGCATTCATGTTTAAAAATAAATACAGCAAAAAATGGAAAAAAAATCCAAAAATTCAAAAAAATGGAAGGGGGAGGGAACTTGTTCTTGCAACATGATATATCATCTACTTGAATTTGTTTGTTATGATCCAATATGGGTATAACTGATGAGCTGCAGCATTGTTTTCATGGCTTGCATAGGTTATTATGGAGTATTTAGTATAAGTGTCTTCATGTACTATCTACAGTGCACATACTATGATATTGATAGTGGGACTCAACTGAGTGTGTGAGATTTGAGATGGCAGACACATGTTAGTAAGGTGACTTTGAACATGAATTGACCAAATTTATTAGACCTAAACTCAAGCATATTCCTCGATTAAATAAAAATCTCAATATCTTATTTTTTTCTTCGAAGCTTATTTGACTTGAGCAATTAAGTCTGCTGAGTGTCTCAAAACATAATGCATATGGTCAACGGACTTGGGTTAACCGACCTAAAGCTTGCTACAAGGGTCTTATTAGCTTAATGGAGAAAGACATGCGCTTAAGATGTAAAAAATATGATGAGCTTTAAAAATACTAAAAAATACGAAAAATATATAAAACCTCAAATTTCCCGGGGGGGGGGGGGGGGGGGGGGGA
>NW_019240146.1:73739-89444 GCF_002742605.1 Olea europaea var. sylvestris
GTTGGTTATACCGTTTGGACTCACTAATGCACCGAACACTTTTATGCATCTGATAAATCATGTTTTGCGTGCTTATATAGGAAAATTTGTTGTGGTTTATTTTGGTAACATTTTAATCTATAGCAAAAACTTAATGAGCATGTGGAACACTTGAGATGTGTGCTTTTAATGTTGAGGAAAGAACAACTGTACGCTAATTTTAAGAAATTTACATTTTGTACGCAAAAAAGTTGTCTTTCTAGGTTTTGTGGTTAGTACTAAAGGGGTAGAAGTAGATGAGGAAACGATTAAAGCTATTAAAGATTGGCCTACACCTAAAACTATAACGGAGGTTAGGAGTTTTCAAGGTTTGGCTAGTTTTGTTAGGCAGTTTGTAAAAGATTTTAGCACAATCACTACACCACTTACTGAAGTAGTTAAAAAAAGTGTGGGTTTTCATTGGGGCGATGAATAGGAGCATGCATTTAATACTATTAAGGACAAAATGTGTAAAGCACCTGTTTTAACATTACCTAATTTTAACAAAACTTTCAAAATTGAGTGTGATGTATCAAGAATAGGTATTGGAGCCATTTTAATGCAAGAAAGGAGACCGATAGCCTATTTCAGTGAAAAGCTGATTAGGGCTGCACTAAACTACCGAACATATGACAAAGAGTTATACTCTCTTATTCAGGCATTGGAGACATGACAGCACTACTTGTGGCTGAAGGAGTTCGTTATCCACACCGATCATGAATCATTGAAGCACTTGAGGGTCAAGGAAAGTTGAACAAGAGGCATGCTAGATAGATGGAGGTCATTGGGACATTTTCGTATGCCATCAAGTACAAGAAAGGTAAACAAAACCTACTGGCGGATGTGTTATCTTGAAGGTGTACCTTAATTACTTCATTAAGAGCTAGATTGCTTGATTTTGAACATATTAGATTTTTCCAATATTTATAAATCATGTGACAAAGGGGTTGTTGATAAGTTCTTGAGGCAGAGGGTTATTTGTTTCAGGAAAATAGGTTATGTGTTCCTAATTGTTCAATGCAAGAGTTATTGGTGAGATAAGCATATAGTGGTAGACTAATAGGACATTTTAGGGTACAAAAGGCTTTGGAGATGTTAGGGGAGCATTTCTATTGGCCTAAGATGAAAGTTGATGTTGGGAAAATTTATAATCGATGCATAACTTGTAAAAGAGTTAAGTCTAAAGTTTTATCTCAAGGATTATTCACACCATTACCTACACCTAGTGAACTTTATGTTGACATTTTCATGGATTTTGTTTTGGGCTTACCTAGGAGTAAGAAAGGACGGGATTCAATTTTTGTGGTGGTAGATAGGTTTAGAACAATGGCACAATTTATACCATGTCACAAAACCGATGACGCCACACACATAGCTGATTTGTTCTTTAAAGAGTTTGTGCATTTGCATGGGTTCCAAAGAGTATAGTGTCAGATAGGGACATGAAGTTCTTGAGTCATTTTTGGCGAGTTTTGTGGGATAAGCTAGGAATAAATTTGTCATTTTCTACAACTTGTCACCCACAAACCGATAGGCAAACTGAGATAGTCAATAGGACTATGATTCAACTTTTGCGCACTGTGATTAATAAGAACTTGAAGAATTGGGAAGAGTGTTTACCTTTCGTTGAATTTGCTTATAATCGTGTTGTTTATTCTACTACTTCATTTTCACATTTTGAAGTTGTTTATGGTTTTAATCCCACCAACCCTATTGGATTTAATTCAAGATAATTTTTGAGGACAAAAATATTTTAAGTAGGATAAAAGTTTATGGTTGTAACCCAATTGTTTATGGTTGTAACCCCATTGTTTAATCCCACTAACCCCATTGTTTATGGTTCTAACGCCCCGAAAATTTTAGAATAAAAGTTTATTTGTTTTATATGAGTACTACAATGAAACGGGTTTTAATTACTATTTTAATTGGGGGAAATGATTAAGTATCGATACAATGAGATTTTATATATCGATGTTGGGCTCATTATGTAGCTCGTATTAAATGACGTACATTGGACTCGAGAAATATTTATTTCGAATAAGTTATGTCCATGTTATTGAGGTTGAAAGGCATTACCTAAATTTATAATTAATTATGTTATTAATCATTTTAAACCTTCCATTCCCACTCCTTTCCCACGTTAGCTATTTTGTTGGAAGAAGAGAAATGTACTTCTTAATTGGCCATGATTTGATGGAGAGAAAGTAGCCTTTCTTTTAGGGGATTGAATTACCTATTATAGATCGGGCAATTTTCTTGGCATAGATAAAGGTGATTTTATTTTTAAAATAATTTATATGCTTTGATTTTGGGGTGTGATTGACACGTGTAGGAGTAACTTATGTTTTGATTTTGAGGTGTATGGTTAAGCTAAAATTTTGTTTTAAATAGTTTCCCACTTTCACACGTTTCCTACCAATCACCATTTCTGTAGTCTTTAGGTTATTATTCCATGTGTATATATAGGCGTATGACAGGATAGAGGATACGCACAAAATATTTAGGGCTTATTTGAGCCCGATTTTTTCATCCAAAAAATTAATTTTTTGACCGTTATTTCACTATTTCAGTTGTCATATTTGACTTCTTCTCTCACAGGTGAACCCCACTTTTCTTCTAACGGTCAAAAAATCAATTCTCAAAATCACTCCCAAACAGGTTCTTATACATGCACGGTACAAAGCTGAAGCAAGGAAATAGTTTGGATCGTGATTATGGGTTTTCACCTTTCAAAAAAATATTTATTCAATCTTACAAGATAGTATTACGAGGTGCAAGTGGTTAGTCCCGTATAATTTATTTCTTCATGTTGATAAATGTTATACTCATGAAAGTTATGATATGATTACGATATGATATGACATGGTCATCCGGTACCAAAGATATGATATGTATTGAGCTATTACCGGAATATAAAGATATGATACAACGGTATGATTATTTTGATAAATGATTTAATATTTTATTCGGGATCGCACCATTGTTCTTATCCTACTGAGTATTCTCATATATTCACTCATTTCCCTACCATTTCAGGATTGAATGGGTCGTTGGTTGGCGGGGTGATGAGATGCAGTCGTGGTGCCAATATATTTGAAAATAAATTAAATCCGGTGTAGTGTAATTATAAATTTTATTTCCAGTTTCTACTCTAGTTGTGTCTATTAATGAGTCGATATCTTGATTATAGAATGCGATATGAATTAAAATTTACTTTTTTTTTTTTTTTTGAATTGCTCGTTTTAAAAAAAATAAACTTCTTGGTGACAACTCAAATTTATTTTATTGTAAATTTTGGGTCGTTATAGAAGAGTGTAGCAGTATAGATGGTAAAAGAAAAGCAGAATTGGTTAAATCACTGCATGAAAAGTTAAGGTTGCAGATTGAAAACAAAAGTAAACTTGTTGCATCGCAGGCAAACAAATGTAGGAAAAGGGTAATATTCGAACCTGGAGATTGGGTTTGGTTACATTTCAGAAAGAAACGCTTTCTAGAGCAAAGAAAGACAAAATTACAACCACGGGGAGAAGTCAATTTCAAGTTATTGAGAAGATCAACGACAATACTTACTTGTTGGACTTACCAAGTGAGTATAATGTTTCGACAACTTTTAATGTAGATCCTTTGAAGAGGAAGAGGATGATGTGATCCAAAAGCCAAGCTTGAAGACGGCAAATTCGAGACGAGACCCATTGGTAATCGAAGGCGGACCGATGACGCGATCGAGGGCAAAGCAAGTGAAACAAGAGATGAGATACTAGTTCAATCAACCATTAATGGATGATGTTCGGGACGCAAAATGAGGCAGCTTTCATGTTCGGGTCGAGAGTCGAGTCGAAGTGGATCGATTGGATTTTATAATTTCATTGCTTTTAAAACTTATATTCTATATTTAGTATAAATATAAGTTCATTTCCCACATTGTATTTTACCTTACATTATTTGAAAATTTTAATAAGAGAGGCAAATTGCTTTCTTTACATCGTTCTTCATTAAACAATTAGAATTTTTCAAGAATTACAATCTAGTGACATTCTACCATTTGGGTGCGGATCTTAATCGTGTAATCAATGGGTCTTTCAAACTTCGATCTTATTGGATTTTTTGGTTTATTGATTTAGGTTTAAACTCTCAAACTTTTTAATTGGCTTTTATGGAGTTCTAACAATCTAGTTGTGGGTTTCATAGTCAACGTTGTTACGGGATTGCATCACTTTGGGATTACAATTTGTTGTTTGAAAATTGATTATTGAAGTGAACATTATAAACTAACAATTTCTTGAGGATACAAAGCTGCATCTTCTTCAAATTGACCGTTTCATATGCCTGGTAGAAGGTAGTAATTCGATCATTTTATTATTCTTCACGTGTTTTTCATCATGATATTTAGGCTCGAAAGCTTAGCGTTCTGCTCAACTGCGATTCTTAATATCCCTGATCCAATGTAACTAGTTATAATTTCAAAATTTTGATAAATAGGAGGTCACTGCTTTAGTATTTATGCTTCCATTTGAGTGCCCATCCAATCATTGCAAAGCAGATCTAGTGAAAGGGAACCTTGTTCCCCAAGTCAGAGCATTTTAGTTTTTGAAATTTCAGGAGGCTTTGTCTTTAATTCTTTATAACGATTATTTAAGACGAAATACCATTTGCACATAGGAGTTCCATTTACGTGAACTTAACATTGATTTCAGGCCAAAATTCAAGAGCTACCTGAACATGTTTCGAAAGCTCACATTCCTCGATCAATGTCTGTTCATCTTAGAGGAGAACTCACCAGAAACGTTGGGGATATGTGACTTTTCTAATTTCTGTCTAGAGGAACCATCTTATATTTTACATGTATAGCTACAAAATTCTTGTTCATATCATTTTTGGGGATCGACTGGATTCTTTGTTATGCTGTATATTCTTTTTAAAGCATTGATTTATTAAAATGCATATTTCCAAAATGCAAAACTTGTCATTTTTTGAAAACTCTATTATATCAGAGCTAATTTTAAAATGAGGAATAGTGGACTATCCAGTTACTGTTTTATTTTTCAGAAAGCGTGATTTTCTTGTCACCTGCTTTTGATGGTTTTCCAATACTCATTACTGCTCCTTTACATGTTAATTGCGTCCTAAACGTGCAATATAGCAATTGAAAGCTTGTAGTTACAGACAACTCGTAGGAAATAAACTCGTATGTTTTGCATCATCTACCTTTTTAATATGAGATGTACTGCTTTTTATATGTTCCTCTTCGACTAAAGTTGTGAACCATTTTTTTTTTTTTTTTTACAGAAATCCTCATTTAACCAAATAACAAATTGAGTGTGAGCTGAAAGTATGTATTAGAGCCAAGAAGGTTATTTGCTGGTCCCGTTAATTATTTGTTATTTCTTTAGTCTTTGTAATTTTATTTTCTTCTTTTTAGGTATGGTGAACCACACTAAGCAAATCGACCATGACATTACTTGTATATAATTTTTTTTTTTTTTGGGGTTTTGGAGTTAACCAAATTTGTAAATAATACTTTGGTCTTAATCTATTTGGTTGACAATAACATAAATTTTTTTAATATATTTTGAAATCATTAAAATTTTAGTAATTGTACATTGAAGTATTCATTTCACAAAGTCATGAATTGTTTTTATTGAAGTATGTTGCATTTTCAAATTAATGTGTACTGTAGTTGCAATTCTTTTGCGATGGAAGAAATGGAAAATTATTTGTTTATAATAGAATCCACGACATACATAAGTAAAGACAAAATAAATTAGACAACAATTCTATGTCATTGATCTATTAGAATTTATTATGCAACTACGAGAATATTTTGTTGTAAAATAGAATAAGTAACAAAAGTTACACTTTTAAATAATATTCGCAACAAATACTTTTTTTGCAGAAATTTTATTAGAATAGTTGTTGTGACTAACTGGCAAGTCGCCCTTTTAATTTTTTGCGACGAATATGTGTTGCAACGACAAATTGATCACAAATATCTTGTTGCTGTTTCATATTTTTGCATCAAACAAATGGTGTTACAAGTTTATTGATGCGATGAATTAGCAAAAGTTGTCACCCAATACATTCTGTGACTCATATAGTACGACAATACTTGCAACAAACGTTTTGTTGTCGTTAAATTACCTTTCCAACAACAGTTTTTTTTTTTTGTTGGGAAATCAGTTATTCTTTGTAGTGACTGAAAATAATATAAGTAGTACAAGTCATCATCTTGAAGTTGAATGTGAAAGATGCTGATTGTTCATTCTACTTCGAATTTCACTTTGTTCGATAGAAATTCAAATTCAAATTTTAATTAAGTCAAATTCAACAATTAATTTTAATCACATATTTCAAGGGATCCACAGTTTTTCAACCTTTTTATCGATTTTTATCAAAATCTATTAAAAATCTGATTTTAATTTCCAACTAACATAGACTTTATAGCCTCATTGACATAAAGGGTTTGCAAGTCTTGAACAAGTACAATTATGACATGTTTTTAGGGTGCAACGGACGGTATAAAAGTGGACACCGTGATTTCTTATGTGTGTATGACTAGTTTTTGTCTCAAGCATGACTCCTCTTACCTAGACACTTCAGTCACTACAAAAAAAAAAAAAAGGCCTTTTGCAGCAATCAAAAAACGTTGCTTATTACCTTCTACAGAGTTCACGAGTATGTTGAAAGATGCAATGTTGCTGTAGAGTCTTGAGATACCGGCAACGTTCCTTGACCGTTGAAAAGGCCCTGAAGAACGTTGCCTTTTGCTTTATGCAACGTTCGACAAATGTTGCAAAAAACCTTTTAGCAATGTTCACTGAATGTTGCAAAAAACTATTTACCAACGTTCAGTGTGCGTTGCTAAAAGGTTTTTTGCAACACTAGCCGAAGGTTGCTAAAAGTTTTTTTGCTACATTTGCCGATCTTTGCTAAAAGGTTTTTTTTACAACACTCGTCGAAAGTTGCGGTAATTGTTTTGGCAACGTTTAATGACCACTGCAAATATTTTTTATCCTTATTTTTGGCAACATTCTTCGACCATTGCCGTAGGTTAATTTACCTTCTTTTTTAATTTTATATATTTTTTTTAATTCTGTATAACAAATTTCAAAAAACCAACAAAACTAAAAATATTTTTTGGGCCTGGAATTTGATAATAATTTCATTACTCCATAAAAATAAACATAAAACCCGCATCATTGCCATAAAGATAAGTATTGTAATTCATCTCACAATTACAATATATGGATTTGATATGAGTTGTAGAAAACTTAAATCTTGATTGCAAAATAAGGTCATGAATCTCTAGCTTGGCCATGTGACAATTGATTAGTTGAGCTTGGAAACTTTACAAAGGGCTTTCACCAAGTTTTACAAAAAAGAAAGCCCGGGAGATAGTATTCACAAACTGCTTCATCCCTGAAACAATTCATAAATACCTTCATATATTCCATTTGATTCTGTAAACTATATCAAATTTAATCATTTCGAAGGAAAATAATCGAACTTCAAAGACATTAACACAAAAAATGCAAATCGTCTTAGATGCTAAAATTCTAGGACTTTCACGAAGTTTTTTTTGTTTGGGATCGAGTCTTGAAATGAATTATTATACGTACAAAAGCAACCAGTTGCACCATATGCTAAAACATATAAGGAAAATTTGGAAATTCATGTTTATTATGTTCTCAAGGCCTGATGCATAATGAATTAGATGAGGGACTCATAAAAATAACACTAATGAAATGTACATAGACTATATCCCATAAGCCTAAGCTAACTTCAAACATTTCTTATCATCTGAGCTCCATATTAAGCTATTTTAAAGATTCAAATAAGAAGTTGATGCCCCTAAGTATGTGATCATATTAATCAACAAAGTCGTACTTGCCAAAGGGAAATTATAGTGGAACACATTCTGTGAAATGCATTTGTAGCCTGCAGTATCATTTATTTAGCAGATTCGTAATTTTAGAGGCCTACATCTGTCATGTAAGAGATTTTTTTTCCTCGATTTATGTGCTCGATGCCAAGGATGCCATTCGGAATGGCAATGTTCACAAAATAAATTATTTCAATTTAAATCATCGCAAATAAACGGTTCGTTAACAAATAATAAAGTGGAATGTTGAGTTTTGAATATCATCTCACAGAGATTGATTTAGTTCAATTTTACTTATCTGGACCTTAACCGAAATAAGAGAATATTATGTGTGTTCTGATGAAAATTAGAACTAAACTAAATGACGTTTCAATTATGAATGACTTAAATGAAACTTAATGCAAATCATGTTTGAATGCAAATGGATGTATCCAATGAATGACAAATGTACTAGGATCGCGAATTCCAATGAAATAATCCTTTTTAAATTTAGTTTTACAATTTGATAACACGGTTAGATTTTGAAGAATCAATGCTCCTAAATCTATCCAACAGTCTCTCTCGAGTAATGTTGAACATACTCTCATATACCACCCAACTATATCTCTATAATGGATGCAAATATATAAGAATGCATGTGGTTTTGTGAACACTTAAAAATTCATGCAGGGTATAGCGATATATCTCTATCCCTATCGGACCCTACGATGATTTATACCCTGTCGAATCTATTTTCCTTCTCTTGAATGCATGAAATAAGTTACCAAACTCACACAAATTACATTAGGAGTGGGCGCAGTCCGGTTTCAAAGGGAATTGAATCGAACCAAATACCAATGAAAATTTTAGAAATACAACCATTGGTTCCATAGTTAGCTATTGAACCGAACGGGAATTGAATCAATCGGTTTCGATTCAATCCGGTTCTTTATATTGAAAATGCCAAAATAAATTGTTCACTAATAAAAAATTTAAAAATGTTACAAAAGTGATGCTTTTAACAAAATATAGAAGAATCGAACATGCTATTCAAAGATTTATTTAGGTATAGATTTACAAAGTAAAAACAAAATAAAAATTTCGCATCTTAGAAATAAAATTATATATTGTCAATAAATTTATTTAGGTATAGATTTACCCAATATTTTATCTTTGCTTGAGAATAATTAATCAGAGAGTTATAAAAAGAGAGAATGAAAGAATCAAATAGAAGAAGGAAAGTGCTGGAATGTAAAATTAAGAAGAAACCCGATTATTTTTTATAAAAGTGATGGAGATGGAGTCATATATTTTACCAAAAAACGAAAAAAAAAAATCCTATGAGAACCATCTGGTTCCTATACTAGAATCTGGAACCGGTCAATTCTTAATAATTTGTTCCAAAATCAAATTATTTTTTAAAAAATCCGAAATCGAATCGGTCAGTTCTAAATGGTTCCGGTTCGGTTCCACTGGTTCTTGAAAAAAATGCCCACTCCTAAATTAAATAATTGTGAAGAAAATAAGTTCACATAAATCATTCAATTCCAAACGCATGTTTTTGACGTCAAATACATAAAACTAGAAATTAAAAATTCATATATCATAGTTCATCGTTTTCCTAGTACAAAATGTAACGCCCCAATTTCATTAAATTCCGGAGCATTACGAAAAACTCATTTTTCTTTATTTTATATGTGGAACTATAAAAATAAAATTCTTTAATAAACAAATAACTGCAACATTTATAAATCTAAATTTAAAACCATGAAAATCGTATCTAAACATAGCATAAACTTCTAACTAAATCAAATAACACGTTTTGAACAAAATTAAACTAATTGGTAAATTTAAAGACGGCAAACTTATTTCTTTTTCTTTTTTTTTTCCTTTGATCCACTTGGTAGCCCACATCAACAATTCGCCACCGGTCCAATCGACCGGCACAAATTTAAAAAATTAAAGTAAGAGTGAGTAGTTAAAAATACCCAGTAACATACGTGCATTTTCCATATACAATTACATAACAATAAAATCTACGCTTCATACCGCTCTTCTCTTGTGGAGTATATCGGTGATCAGACGACACACCGTCTTAGGTCCTCTTAAATTCCCATAGGAATTTCATATCTCTTTCTCTAAAATCCAAGGGTCCACTAGCAATCCATGTATATTTAATTGTATATAAAAGCATATAGAAACAAAAAACAACTTGCACATATGTATCTTATCTCGTTTGAAAAATATGAATGCACGTTCAAAATCTTTTCTCCGCTTTGAAAAACACGTGATTAAGATATTTGATGTATGAAAACTTTATTTCCAATACTCTTCTCTCTCTCTCTTTCCTTTCTCTTTCTCTCTTCTTTCTCTTATAAGAATTGGTGTGAGTAAAACTTTTTTATCATGCCTATATTTATAGTACAGGATTTTTGGAAAAGTGGGATATTGTAATCTCTATCTTAGTCAACCAAAAAGATTTATTGGATTTATACTACACCTTTGTTTCTATCTCAAACAAACCACGCGATAGAGGGTTGGTTTATGTATGTACACGTGTAAATATAGATAAGGAGGACTCCAATAAAATATTCATCAACCCTCTCTTGATTTCAGCAAAAATATTATTTTATTGGATCAAGCTACACCAACATAACGCATGACATGCGATTTGACAGAAGTATACACAGCTATAGGAGTCGGCATTTTTTATTCACAACGGGACCCACAACAATTGTGAGAGGAGTTCGGTGCTTCTATAAAGCATTTTCTGTCACTCCGATTTTATCCAATTTTATTTTTTATCACCCAAAATTGAGGGCTGCTAGAAGACTTGATATTTGTACGATTCGACTTTTCTAGCCCACTACATCATAAAGTCTGAGATTTTCTACTATTTCTGATGCAATTTGGATAACAGTAACTTGGACTTGACAATTCTCCTTTCATCCTAATCAAAATTCGAAGGCTATCTACACGTGGCTACCATTAACATTCTTTATATGTCAAATTTCTATTAAATCTCTTTTAGTTTGCACTGGATCTAACTTAATGTGATTTTATTCATAAATAACTTTGTCTCAAGTCAAAACTTATAATTAGTTACAAGCATTAAAATAAGTCTAATATCGATATACTATATCTCTTTTTATCATAATCTAATTATTTGGGTAAGAAATAGTTTATAATAATGAAATTAGGATTATTATTAAACTAAATCATATTAAAATTACTAATATAGGATCACACGCGGCTCTCTATCCCATTAAAATACAATATAAATGTGAATCAAAAATCGATTTATAACAACTTCTATAAACTACAGTATCTTGTGTCTAAATTATCCAAATTCACTTGTTCTCAAGCCTAAAATACATAATTAAATACGAGATATCTCATGAGTATATATAATATTGATATACTTATACTATTTGATCCAAAAATATAAGAATTTAAAATATATATTTTTTGACTTAATCCCTCAACTTTTGAAATAGTAAAAATAATACATAGAATAAATAAATTTTTATTCAAAAAATTTCGGAATGTTACACAAAAAATCTAGCTTAGCATAACGGTGAAATTAAACAAATAAAAAGTGCGACTGTGTCGGAATTGGGTAAAATTTGACAAGTGGATCGGAAACAAAAATCGCCCCGGGGGTAATTTCGTCATTTTTCTCGACTGTGTCGGAATTGGCCAATATTTGATAGGTTGATCGGGAACAAAAACAGCGCCGAGGGCAATTGGATTGGCCAGCTGGGTCAGGTAGATGTAATAGGGGAAATTTTGTTTTGGGTTGGATAGAAAAATAGTGTAAAGTCCAATAATCAATTCAATTGTGTTTTTTTTTAGCGGGTAATCGGTTCGGTTTCGGTTCGATAGCATAAATATCATTCCTGCACCGCCACGAAGTGGTTCATTAAAATCAAATATCATATCCGCCCCACTACAACATTGGTTCTATTTTTTTCGCCCCTATTCGGTTCAATTAACCGCGATTTTCGATTTTCACAGATCAAATTGCCATTCCTACATATAATTCCACCTTGCAGCCGAAATATTTGACTAAAGAAAAAGGGCACTCCAATTCTCCTCCTTGGTTTGACTTTCTGTGGTTGTATAACTATAATTCAACAATTCCGCCACTCAATTTCTTTAGGAACGAGCTGGAGCGCCAGAAGCCCTGACATGCTGTTTGATAAAAGGCAAAGATACATCGGGTTAGCATTTTTTATTCACAGCGAGACAGAGAAGGAAAATTCATTTCTTTAATGGAAAATGCCACTCAATTTGCTTGACATGGGACCTGGATTGTTCAATAAGAAAAGAAATAAAAAAAACTTACTAAATGAGTTAGTTTGTCAATAATGTTGCCCCACTCCAAATGAACCCATTTCCATTCTCAAACTCAGTTATTTGGGCGCCCATTTTTCCCTGGAAATACATAGAAATAGCCTTTAGAAAAGGGCCACTTTTTCAAAATGACATTTGGTCAATTTACATATCAAAAATGCCCTCCATTTGGATATTACATAATAAGACACTTTAATATAGAAATCTTCTATTTTAGTTCTTAAAATTAAATACTAGTTGAAATTTGATAGTTTTTATTTGATTTATTTGATTAATATTTTTAATTTGATTTATTTGATTTTTTGTTCGTTCTAAGAAGCACCCCCCCTTTATTGATATCAGAGCCATAGAGATCATGAAAATTAAAATAAGAAAAATAGATAATTATTGGCGTTTAGAAGAAGAAAGAGGTAGTTATATATTTTTAAAACATATTCATAATAGATTAAAAATAATGATACTAACAATAATTAAAGAACTGCCTAGAGAAATAAAGGAACAAATATTAGAAAAATTAGTAATAGAAAAAATAAAAGATATATATACATGTGAAAAAATTATTAATATATATAAAGATGAAGAAAATAATTTATATTATAAAGAAAAGTATGAGTACAAGTAATAATACACATTTAAATAAATTACTTATAAAAATGGAAAAAATACAAGAGGAAATACGAAATATAATGTTAACACTAGAAGGAATGAGAATATCAAATAATAAACAATTAATAAAATTAAGATGTGAAAAATTAAGACTTGAGAGCATATATTTTATTATAGTAAAAGAAGAATTAGTAGATCCAGATACAGTTGAAAGAAGATTTGAAAAAATAATAGATAAAAAAGAAGATAAACGATACAAATTAACATATGAGTTAGAAATAAGAAAAAATTAAGATGTCAATAAGTGAATATATGGAAGAATTAAAATCATTAATAAAAATGTTAATAAATGATGTACAACATTTAAAAAATGAAGTAAAAGAAACAAGAAACGATATAATATATTAAAAATTGAAATTAGAGAATTAAAAGAAAATAATAAAAATAAAGATAAGAAAATAAATTAAAAAAAACTTATAGAAAAAGAAATGAATCGAATAGGAAAGAAACATATAGAAAAAGAAAATATAGTAATAGAAACATGAAGTATGGATGATGAATTTAGAAAGAATATATTACCAAAAATATTAGAATATGAAGAAAAATGTAGAGAAAAATCATTAAGAAAATTAAAAGTAGAAGAAAAAGAAGATAAAAATGAATAAAGAATTAGATTTGCTAATAGAAAATTTTGATCAATTAAGTTTAACTGATATAAGTGAATACCAAGTTTTAATGAATACTGGAGGAAGACCTAATCCAGCAGGAACCTCTAAACACAAAATTACATGATACAGATGAAAGTTATGCACCTACATATAATAAATTATATAGACGATTCTATAATAAAGTAAGATATAGACAATCACCTAAAGGAAATAAATATAAAGATAGGTTTGAATTAAATGATAATTATGATAAACCAATTAATCATGGAGGAACAAAACTAGATTTAGATTGTAAAATATATACTAAAAAAGCCTTATTAATTTGGGCAGATTCAATGATATTATTCTTTTTATATAATAAAGATGACACATGGGAAAATACTGAAAGAAGAATAGATTTCTTAATAGCATCCTTTGAAGGAAATGTTAGAAATTGGTGGGAAGGAATAAGCAATGATACAAAAACATTAATAAAAAGAAATGTACAAACAGAAATAATCAAATCAGATAGACAAAGTATAGAAAAATTAGTAGAATATATTTTAGATGAATTTTTAGGAGAAAATAGAATAAAAAATGTTGAAGGGGAATCAATAAGAGAAAAAAATAATGCTAGAATAAAATTAATAAATTTAACAATACGTGATATGTGTAAAATTAAATAATATACTTGTGAATTTAAAAATTACTATTATGTTCAATGTTATAGTAATGAAAATCAAGTAGTTTACCAAGACATGTACTATAATAAGTTACCAGGTTCATGAGGAATATATTTTAAAATAGAATTTAAAAGATATGTTAAAGATAATATTAGAATACCTAGAACTTTAGGTTCAAGAATAAAATTTTTATTTGAAAAACTTGCATTTATATGTCAACAAAGACAATTAATGAAAAAATCAAGAAAATTAACTAAAATATGTTGTGAAGATATGGAAACCCCTGTGCAATGGGGATGTAATCCTGAAAGAAGAATTAATAAAAGAAAATATAAAAATAAAAAATTTAGGAATTTTAATAAAAAAATATAAAACCTAGAAGAAGATATTATAAAAGAAAAAATAACTCATATAATCAACAGAAGAATAAAAAGAAAAATAAAAACGAATGTAAATGTCGGAATTGTGGAGAAATGTGTCATATAAGCCATGATTGTGATAAAAAGAAAGTTAGAATATTACAAAAAGAATACTTAGAAATAAAAGATGAATTAAATGAAATATCAGCTATTGAAGAATACTATAATCAAGAAATATATATAAGTGAAACAGGGGATGAATTAAGATCTGGATAGAGAAATTGAAAAAATAGAAAGCAATAACATAAATATACAAGAATATGAAGGAATAGAAGGATATGGATTAAGAGTCACTTTTGATAAAACAAGTTTAGAAAATTGCAAAAATTATGACAAAGTAGAAAAAATCATATATGTAAAGACAACTTATGGGCAACATAAATTAAATCTTTTAACAAAAAATACAGTTAAAGAACTATTAACAAAGATTAGTAAAAAACAAAGTGAAAAAATTCAATATGTTTATTTAGCAGGAATACAAATAATGTTTAAATTACTATTTAGAGAATGGATAGATTCACCCTTAACTATAACTTTACATGATAGAAGAATAATAAATTTAAAAGATAGTCATTTAGGAAAAATAGAAGGAAATTTAGCATATCAAAAAATTATGTTTATATGTTATCCAAAATATTGTGTATCATTAAAAGATAGAAATTTTAATGAAGTTTTAGGACTACATTTTAAAATTCATAGAGATAATATCATGCAATCAGGTGATCAAATTATGACTATAGAACACAGAGCTTTATATACATTTGCTAATTCTAATTATGAGAATATTTATTCCAATAAACCATATATTGAAGTTCATAAAGAATGTAAAGATATTAGTAAAATAATAAAAGCAAATAAACAAATAAGCTTAATTCCAGAAAAATATGAATTTAGTATAACAAAAAATAAACTTGAAATAACAGAATTAAATGAAGGAGAATGTTCTAATAATATTATATTTAATGATGAAAAATTAATTAAAAAGAACAAAAAGTTTTAAAATACCTAATAAAAACCAGTTAGAAGAAATCAACAAAATAAAAGAAGTAAAACTATATAGGAATGCTGGAAATATGAAAATAGAAGGAAAATATTATAATGGAAGAGAAAATATAAAT
>NW_019240146.1:91574-91803 GCF_002742605.1 Olea europaea var. sylvestris
CGAATATAACAACTTGTGCTTTAATAGATACAGTAAGTGATATAACAATATTTAAAATTTTTTTAATAAAATCATGGAATAATAATAGTAGTATAAAAATAACTGGAGTTATATGAGAAAGTACTCAAATAATTAATAGTGCTGAAAAAGTTAGTATAATTCTTAGAAGTAAATAAATAACAATAAATAAAATTTATAAATATGATAAATTAGAATATGATATATTATT
>NW_019240146.1:92541-99420 GCF_002742605.1 Olea europaea var. sylvestris
CATAGAAATCATTTAATCCAATTTATTAATGAATAAAAAAAAAAAAAAAGAATTGTACTATCTAAAAATAAATCTATAATAGAAAAACAAGAGATAGACTTTCTTGGATTATCAATAAATAAAAGAGGGATAAAATTACAAACTCATATATCCAAAAAGATAGAAAGTTTTCCAAATAAATTAGAATCCAAAGAACAAATACAAATTTTTTTAGGATGTTTAAACTATGCAGAAAGATTTATTGAAAATTTTTCTAAGAAAAGACATAAAATCCAAATTTTACTTAGAAAAACAAATATTAAAGGATTGAATGAAGAGTATATAGAAATAGTTAAATCATTAAAAGAAGAATGGAAAAATTTACTAAAATTAAGATTATCAAATGAAAAAAATAATTTGATTGTTAATACTGATACCTCAGATAAATATTGGACAGTAATATTAAAAATAGAAATAAATAAAATTTGTAGATATTCAAATGGAACTTTTAACCAAGCAGAAATAAATTATACTACTCATGAAAAAGAATTACTAGCAATTATTAGAGGAATAAAAAAGTTTTCATTATTTTTATTATCCAAGAAATTTATTGTTGAAATTGATAATTCTCAAGTTGTAGGATTAGTTAGGAATAAATTACGATAAGAACCTCAATACAGAAGGCTCCATAAATGGCAAACTTATTTAGAATTTTATAATTTTGATATAGTCCATATTAAACGAGTTAATAATTTTCTTGCAAATTTTCTCAGCAGAAACATAAAATTTGCTGATGGATAAAGCCAAGGTCATAGAATTATACCAATCTATCCTATATATACAAAAAAATGACAGATTTTCTTAAAAAAGAATCTGAAGATATAAACTCTGGAGCAACCCAGATCTCAAAGATGTTCAACTCAGATATAAAAATACTGTTTAATATCACTACTAAGCATCATAAATATACCATAGAACTCAAAAATCAAGTTGATGCGATTGTAGCACAACTAAACGATATACTGTCTGAGACTGATATACCAAAGAGCTCAGAAATGAGTTTTCCAAACTAATACCAAATAGAGACAGCTGGAAGCAACAGTGGACCCAGACGTGACAATATACCAACTGATAATAAAGGAGATTCCATTTTAACCAAAAAATTTATGATACATGGAGATAAAAGAGATACCAAAACAAACAGTATCATAGATCAAGAAGATAAAATCCCTTTAGATCCAAAAGAAGAAAATATGTCGAAATAGTCAAAATTGCTTACGAAATAAAAATGAGTGATTCTTATTTCATTTTTCTGAAAAATAATGTTTACTCCAGAATAACAGCCATGGAAAGAGGAGACATTTCATTTATAAAAATTATGTTAGACTATGGATTCATGGATTTGATATATCCAGGAAAATATTTGATTGAAATTTCGAAATTTGATGACATATTCATTAAAAAAGTATCCAGATTTGCCAAGGGAAGGAAAATATATTTGAAATTCCATTCAATAAGTCCAGAGTATGATGGAGTTGTTTATTATCCTTTTGAACACATCATCTCAATTGGATATGTTGCAGCCAATTTTCAAATTGATGTTACAGAAAATAATAGAAAAGTTCTGATAGTGACAAAATCATAGATCAGACATAGAAGAGCACTTAGAATTAAAGCCATTTACAACATTGCCAAAAATTTGTTTGATAAAAAATTCTCATGCTTGTGCCAATATGAAAATTGGATGTTGGTATCCAATGGAGGATATGAAAAATCAGAAATTTTAAAAGACTATATTACAAGATTCGATATACATCAATTTTCAGGATGTCCTACACTATAAAAGAATCCTGCCAGCTAAGGGAGTGCCTCAGTTGCATGTGAAGAAATGAAGAAAGAGGACAATAATAGAGTACCTTTGACGAAGGTGTATGAAGAACAATAATACAGCTGCATGTGATGACATTGAAAATAAAGAACAATAATAGAAAAAGATGCTCTTTGGATAAAAAGTTGAAGCAACATATGAAGATGTATGCCCAATGAGGAAAATAATTGAGAGGCAAGTGTTCCTTGCTGATGTACTCAATGTTGTAATAGAATCTCATAAACTTGTATAAATAGATATATTACCATAGATAAAGATCATCTTATCTTGAAATCTCGAGTTGTAATCAATAGTTACGCAAAAAACCATTCCCAATTGGAAAAATCAGTTTTTTGAGAAATCCCTTTGTACCAAATAGAAGTCTTGTATAAATTTCGATAGAAATAAAACTCCAATATTTTGATATGAATATGAGTTTCTAAATATTTATTCCCATAAATTCTTAAAAGATCGGATAAAAAGTTTCTTTCTTATTTTAGCAGAAAGAAAATTTTTCTTTGATATAAGTTTAGAATTTTATTCTTTAGAAATTGATACAGTGAAAGTATGAATAGTAACAATTCCATGAAGGCAGGAGGCCATTGAAGGAAGCAGTTTACCGAGCTTGAAGGTCACTCGGTTCTAAGAATAAAAGTCTAGATCAAACCTAAGGTAAAACTATTAAACTTTTGCTAAAATTAGAATGAATCTTTTTAAAATCTTAAAGAATCGTAGTGATTAATTGATGATTATGAATAAATGCCAGGATATACAATTGAAGGATTAGATAATCTATTAGAAAAAATGTTAGAAAAAATAAAGAATATTATCCGTCAATTAGAAAATATAAATTTACCATTTGAAGAATATAACATTTTAATTAGAAAATATAAATATATGTTGCAGATTATTCTTATTTAGTAGATTATAGAATGAATTTATATTCAAATATTCAAAGTAGAAGATAAAATGTTTAAAAACTTAGGATATATGTTGCAATATAAAAAGAATCATTTCATTAAGGGTAGTATAGACTTTTCAACAAAAAGGAATAGTGATAGGCCAAATAGAAAAATCTCCCGATTTTTCCCACCTTTTATCTTTTTTCACTGTCAAGGTTCCTATTTCCACTGTCACACCTCCGCCTATTTTTAGCTTTTCCCCTTTCCACAGTGAGTTGAATCGAGCAGCTACCGTTTTGGTGTCTTTGACCTTCGGCCAGCTCCGACCAGCCGATTTCACTTCCACACTTCAAATACTTTAAACAAAAATACTGAATTATTTTTCAAAACAACAAAACGTAATTTATTTGAAGAAAACATAACTTGTTCTATCATTCTGCGTTATTTTAAACTTTAAAGAAATAACATTGGAAACCATTTCATAAAAATAAATACAAATCACTTATTCACCGGATTTTTATAGGCTCGTTGCATCACTCTCCATCTTCTCCTCCATCCATGCCCGAGGTAAAATTCTTTCAATCTGTAGAGATGGGATTAAACCCGTGAGTTGAAAAACTCAATAGGTGTCATAGGTGCATTTGTGATCAAGCTATATATTTCAAAACATTAACTTTATAACTTTTCATACATGCCGTACCCGGAGGCACCATTTGACATGAAAGGGTATGCCGTACCCGAGGGCTTTTTTTTTAGGAAGGAATTTTATTTATTTATTTATTTATTTATTTTATAAAGAATCTACCTATATTAATACCACTAGGATTTTTATTTGTATTTTTAAAATTTTTTGGAAGAATCTGCATCTAGATACATAAGTGAAAATATCTTTAACTAAATATGTTGCAACTTTTAAATGTTATATATGACCGTAACTAAATATATTGCATCAACTGTCTTTAAAATAGTTCACTTAAAGAGGGCTATAAATAACGTTTCGATCGGGTTTATGTCGTAGGGAAAGAAATTTCGGACGTCGGTAACCTTGGTGCAAACCCATGATGTTGGACCAATGATAATGGAAATAGATATCTGGTAAATACAAATTATCATGAACCTATCACTTATTCTTCTCATTTAATATCAACTAACCTTGTTTTGGTAAAGGTATTTGAATGGAGAATGTAAGTGAGAGATCCGGCGAGTGATGTATGAAGTGGGAGAGCAGTTCAGCTTGAAGCTTCAATTGTTTTGCTAATTTGATTAATGGATAACCAATTAGTTGTGGGGAAGTACTGAATGTAATATAGATGCTATCATGGTTGTTTTTTAAACTTATTTGGATGAAATGTAAAATGGAATTGCTCGAAAATATAAATGCTGTCATGGTTATAACCAATTAGTTCCTATGAGATGTTTTTCATATTATTTGGATGAAATGAAAAAAGGAATTGTTTCAAACATACATGTTTTAAATGTCGTGGTTATTTCCCTTCCCGTTATGTAATCAAAGGTACAGGCATGCTATTACCTGTGTGTCCAGGAAAACATGCATCCCCACATTGCACTTAAGAGAAGACAATAGAACACATAGATAATGGAAATCCAGTTTTCAAACGAGGCTAGTTCACCCCATATAGACCATCCTGTTCTCCCATTAAAAGGGTTACTATCCAATGCCAATGCAAACACTACTAAGTCCATGGAAAAAATCAGCAGGAATCCTATCAAAATCATTATTACCCAAGTATGCGAATCACAAATTCAACAATCTATTTCCATTGAGATGGTTCCTTTGATGCCTAAGGTCATCTCTAATCCTGTACCAAATTTTACACCAAACTAAAATTTATCTCCAACTATTACACCAAAAATTATACCAAATGAACAGTGTTTAACCATTTTCTTCCCTTTTTTTATTCTTTATAATTTATTTATTTGAAATATTATTTATTTAATTATTTCATAAATACATAAATTACTAAATAAATAATTACGTTAAATTACGGAAAAGATTAAATTCATTAATAAATATAAAAAACATAGAACAATTAATAAAAATATTACAACAACGAAAATATGAAATCATGCCATTAGAAAATAGTACAATACATTTCGAATTTGGATAGACGATATTACGAAGTCGCTAAATTTTTACAATTTAATTCTCAGAATTCATATGTTCATCCCACAAATGATTGATTAATGCATTTTGAAGTGCAATGTGAGTTTCTTTATCCTTAATCGTGTTTGATGTATCTTAAATTATTTTCGTCTTTTAATTAATTTATTAATTATTATATCAAACATTTAAAATTTATTTTAATTACCTCCAGTTGACCCACGGTCGCCGACTACAAACTTACCCACTTCGAATTTGGGGTTGGAAAGCCTTTGGTGTTGGCGCTGGACAGTTCATGAGAATTAGGGAAAAACAAATGCAGGTTCGCTGGACGCTTTGGTGTTGGCGATGGTGCTGGATGGTTCGCTAGACGGTCGAAAGCTACAAATTCCGTAACTTTACAGGTGCAAAGAAGTGGCGTACGATTGCCTTTTGGTGCCAGCGTCGGAGGCTCTGAAGGATTGGGTGCCAACGTTGGAGGCTCTGAGTGGTTTTGGGAAAAAAATTGATTTCGGGTTGTGAAGTGTAGGTGGGAGGAAATAGTGGCCAATAGCCGGTTGACCCAGCAATTTTTCCAAAGAGGCCTTTGACCAATTAAAAAAAAAGAAAAAAAGCAAAAATGTTTAAAATCTTGAAAATCAAGAGAAATCCAAATTTACCCTTACTATTTAAAGAAGAAAGAGAGGATAGTAAGGAAAGAGAAAAATTACTGTAGCACTGATAAAAAAGGGAAAATAGACGACCCATATTTAATATTTTTATGTTGATTTTTGAAAAAAAAAACATGATTTTGTATACATGTGTTGATTTTTGGAAAAATGCATGATTTTTAGGCAAAGATAATAGTTTGGGAGGAGGAAAATGGAGTGGAGATCGTCGAAAATGGAGTTTTTCGGCGATCTCCACAAAGGAGATGGTTAGCTCAACTGACTGGGCCGTTTAGGCATGCCCAGACGACCCAGACGGCCAGTTGACTGGGCCGTCTAGCCAGTCAACTGTGCCTAGACGACCCAGTCAACTGGGTCGCCTGGGTGCCCAATTGACTGAGCGGCCCGCCTAGGTGGCCAGTTGACTGGGCCGCCTGACGCCCAGACGGCCCAGTCGTCTGGGCCGACAGTTTTCTAGGCCCAGAATTTTTTTTTAAATTACTTATTTATTTATTTCCTTTAATTTTTGAAGTTAACTATTTATTTTAATTGCTTATATTGTGTTGTCTAATATTTAATTATTATTTGAATTGTTTAATTTTAATGTATATTATGTATTTAAAATTATTTCTTTGAAATGCTTAATATAAATGTTTTATTATTTATCTAAATATTTATTATATGCCAATTTAGTTTTAATTACTTATTTTATGTTAAGTAATAGTAAAAAAAATTAAAATAAATAATTAAATATTAAATAAGTAATATACATAAAGAACTTAAATAAATATTTAAACATCTGTAAAATAATAAATAAGCAATTAAATTATCAATCAAATTAAATTTCTGCAAAGCAATTAAAATAAATTTTTAAATATTAAATAAGCAATATGCATAAAGAATTAAAAAAGGTATTTAAACATTAATTAAAAATAAATAATTAAATTAAGTGTTAGTAAAATAATTAAAATAAGTAATGAAAATATTAAAATAAATGATGAAAATAAGTGTTAGTAAAAAAATTAAACGAAATAATTAAATATTAAATAAGTAATATACATAAAGTATTTAAATAAATATTTAAACATTCGTAAAATAATAAAAATAAGCAATTAAATTAGAAAATTAAAATATCAATCAAATTAATTATTTGCAAAGCATTTAAATAAATATCAATAAAGAATTTAAATAAATATTTAATCATTTTTTATTTTTTAATATTGAATTTAATTGTTTATAAATATTTCATGGATTATGTAAATTGTTTATTTGAGTAAAATAATTAATTTTTTTATTTCATTTTATTTAAAATATAAATAATGAAATAAATATAATAAACAATTGAATATTCAATAAACAATT
>NW_019240146.1:99572-100393 GCF_002742605.1 Olea europaea var. sylvestris
AAGTAATTTAAATAAGTAATTAAATATTAAATAAATTTTTTAAATAAACAATTGAAATAAATAATTAACGTTTAAGTATTAAATAAATAATTTAAATGAACCATAAGTATAAATAATAAAAATAAGTAATTAAATATTAAATAAACAATTGAAATAAATAATTAACATTCAAAATAAACAATTAAACATTCAATTAACAATTAAAATAAATATTCAATAAACAACCAAACAATTAAAATAAATAATTTAAATACACATTTAAATATTGAATAAATAATTTAAATAAATAATTAACAATTAAATATTCAAAAAAAAATTTAAATAAATATTTAACAATTAAATATTTAATACACAATTTAAACAAGTAAATAAAATATTTAATTTTCAAATATTATGCTCTATCTATTGTCTCTTATGGAAGGTCCAAATATTTTAAATTTTACAAAATGAATTACCATTTGGACATCGCTATGAGACAGATTCCCGACAAAGTTACGTCAAACTATAATTTTGTTAGCTTCGCATTAGTTGAGCGCGCAGACCTGTTACACCGAGCCTGCTTATGACGGTAACTTTGGCACGGTTAGGAGATGCATTCAATGAATGCGACGATATGTTTGACAAGTTGAAGTTGGGCATATTTATACTAGAGAGTATACTGAGGTGTCATCACAATAAGACGTCGATCGACGTCTTTCATTTGGAAGTTGTTGATGACATTGACACGTTCAACAACTCTCCATGGGGACAAAGCTGACAGTTATCAGCTCTCTTCAACGATCCTGAGGTACGTATTATTCATTTGTGATTTATGTTGTACG
>NW_019240146.1:103542-115226 GCF_002742605.1 Olea europaea var. sylvestris
TTTTTTTTTTTTTTTTTCAAAGTGGTTTTCCATGTCAACAAGTCAGCCATTCTGTCATCCTTTCCTATTACGGTAGCGAAATCGTTCTTTAATTCCAGGCACAGATCTGCCGTTTATGTGGCTTTTAAAATTCAATTTGGGTTGGTTTTGGATTATTTGAAAGTTCCCCCCTTTTTTTTTCCAAAGTGGTTTTCCATGTCAACAAGTCAGCCATTCTGTCATCCTTTTCTATTACGGTAGCGAAATCGTTCTTTAATTCCAGCCACAGATCTGCCGTTTTTCTCTCTCTCTCTCTATATGCATAATTACGCCCATGGCAGCAGCCTCAATTGTTTTATGGAATTAGAATTCTTTTCTTAAAATCCTAGCAGCCGACTTCTCTTGTTTTCTGTCGTGTGATAAAATCAGTTCAGCCCTGCGCAGCCCTCAATCTGCCGTTTTCTGCTGATAAATATTTCTTAAATTCAATCCCGGCCTTCTTCTCTTCGCTGCATGTGTTGTATATATACATAAACAATTAAGCCCTCTTGTAGACAAATTAGGAGTCCAAGTCATGATTGAATTTTGATTCCAAACAAGTCCAATTAAGGCCCGATGTTTTTATTTCCACTTCCGGAAGATCCCAATTTCAATTCCAATGCACAATTTATCTTCTAAGTCATCCAATCTTTCAAGTGATGCATTCTAGTCCTTCAATTCTTTTCTCACATTTCTAGACCTCCTTTTCCATTTCTTTTTCTTTCAACACCTTGTTTCTTCAATCAATTGGTACTTAGCTTGTTCACTTCCTCGATTCATCCTTCGGGTCATTTTTCTGTTAGTTGCACCTTGGTCCTTGAAATTTCGTTTTCTTCCGTTTTGGTCCATTTGCGCATCTTTTCTCTTGAATTTCGTCATATCCATCAATATAATCCTACAAAACGAAATTATGTAGAATTAAGTCTTATTCAAACATTTTAATCAACAATTAATCATGTTTTGTAGATTAAATAAGTGTGTAAAAACGTACTTATCAAATTGTTAATCTTCTTTAACCTTATTTTTATATATGTGAAGAAAAAGTCAACCCTCAGCTCTTTGGTTCTAAACTTCACATCCTGTACAAGTCGGTCAAAGAACTAATGATTTTCTTGCTAAAATTACTTGCACAAATGAAGTTAGAGACGGAAGTGGCATCTTTTAAGATGAAAGAACTTGACAGGTTTTGGAAGGAATTATCTAATGAGACTGCATCCTATTCATCGAGATTCATACACCAAAAATGTAAACAATTCATTATCTTGTTGTATATAATTAAAATGCTTGGGAAAAAGTGATGCACCTGTATCTTCACTGCTTTCTGGCGATATAAAAAGAAGTTCTTCCGCCCTTTCCAGCCTCGATATTAGTATTCTATTACTTACGAATACTGTGATATGCCCAAAGAAAGCAACCTTATCATTAATACAATCTTACAAATCATAATTTTGCTGGATTATCCATGGTTTGATGTCTAATATCTATGTGAATGACTCAAAGATTTCAGTTTACCACTCCACATACAATCCCTTCTAACTTCCTGGCCTCCTGAATGTAATATGTTGACAAATTTAATATGAAATAGGCACACCAATAACTTCAACTGACACAACTAAACAAATCAATGTTTGGGGTACACTGCAAATATTATATTCTTTTCCCTCGTCACACTCATTCTTACATCATAAATAACATTGACAACTAAAAGAAAGACAATAAATTGATATATTTTCTACGAACAACTATCACAATATTACTTTACTGGTTGAAACTACTTCATAAAAACTTACACACTTAATAAGCACTTTATCTCCACTGTCCTTCCCCAAACAACAACCTCACGATTTAGTTGTTATCCTGTAATGACAAATTAGCAGGTCATTTTACAATTATGCCCTATCACCAGACTCAATATTTTCAGTTCAGCCCGGTTTAGTAACAATTTAGACAATATGGCTAGTGTTACGCCCCTCACAACCACCTCGGCGCATTCGGTTCACACTCCAGCAAGGTTCCAAGTGTCAAGCTGAGGCGCTACCGATGTGACAAGTTCCAAGTTGACGTGCTGTGAGAGAGGCACTACTAAAGTGATATTGTCTGATCCATCTTTTGATTTTGAAGCATAAGGATGGTCGAGGCATCATGCAGCAAAAGAGAGGCGAGCTCTCCGCTGCTAATTTCAGATATGTATCTTTGTGTCAAGATCCTCAACCTTTATGGATTGATTGATGTGACATCTCTATTTTATTTCAACTCACATATCAGAAGAATTAATTGCCTTCCCACCTAGGAAGCGGCTGATAGATGCCTACGAGCAGACGCCTTACAACATCGAGTACGTACACGTATCTCACATCCAGCAGTGCCATTTGCCTATAAATACCAAGAACTTGGCCTTAGACAAGGTAAGGATTCTAATTCTAATTCAAGCACTCCACAACCAAGTAAAGTATATATTCTCCTCCCCTACTATCTTTTGCACAATTTCGGCACCGTTGCCATCACCGTCTACTGACTTGACAGTCGGAGTGTATGTGGCCGCCACCACTCCTCGCTGGTACTGACCATGTACGCCTGACTGTTTGCTGTTGTGCATAGGAAGGAACACATGAAGTGTCTCGGTTGTCCACGTGGAAGGTCCAATTCATGAGGTCAATGGATTGACGCCGTCTGTGGGAACTTCCGTTCTAGAGTTTCCTATTAAGCACCGAAAAAAGCTACTGGAAAATTAGAGTAACGTTCCCCTTGAAAAAAGGGCGTTCTTGAAAAAGAACCTAAGTTAAAGTTAGCAATCCAGTTTTGAACACCCTTGAAAAATGAGTTCTAACAATGAGGATGCAAATCCAGGAGGACCAAGGGACACCTCTGAAGAAGAGGTACTCCGAACAAATGTCATCCATCGCAGACCTTATTATGGATGCCGCTGAGGTGATGGGACGACAACCACACTCACTGTAGGAATGACGCAAATAGCTGCGGGTATGAGGGACATCGTAAAATAGAATATGGCGATGCGTGAATTCTTCATGCAGGCTCAAGGTTAGCAAGGCTTCCAAATGCCACAAAGATTCTACCGAGCTAGGGGACACCTTCCTGCACCTCATATTCAAAGCCATTCAGTCATCAAAGAGCGCTTCTATTGAAAGAGAAGTAGGGGTTGACGTAACTTCTTATGCACAAGGCACCCAGGCAGCAAAACCCTAGCTCTAGGAAACTTCCCACCAGAATATGAGCCACAGAAGTCAGTCAGTGTTTTTGATTGAATAGGGAAAAACCCCAATAGTAGGCTTCACTTCGTACAAAGATCAGCTCAACAAGAGCAGAAACAAGATCAAGAAGCACCTCCCTTGCCTAAAAATAGGCATGAAAGAAGAAACTTGGTAGATTGGGGGAGTCGAGGAGAAACACCTCTACCTCCCCAAAATATGCCAGATGAGAACGACTCTAAAGGGCCATGTTGATCATACGAGATAGATGATGATGACGATGACCTCTCCTTTACCAGAGAAATCCGAAGCTTTCCATTACTCCCTAAAATTCCTAAGTATGAGGGAAAAGGAGACCCAAAAAAGCACGTTACCAAATACATGATGCAAATGAGTCTGAGGGAGCCTTACCAGCATTGAAATGTAGGGCCTTTCATTTGACCCTTGTCGGAGTTATCAAAGTGTGGTCCAACCGACTAGAGCTGGTCCAACCTGAAGAAGGCCTTTTTGAACCAATATCTCCCACAAAGATATGATGCAGGCTCCTGGAGAGACACTCAAAAACTACCTTGCCAGATTCACTGATAAATTAACCTATTGTGAGCAAGTTATAGACAGAGATGCTCTTTCAGCCCTGAAAAGAGGCCTCAACATGAACACTTAGTTTTGGCGGGATGTACGAAGCAAAAATCTGGTCACTTATGTGAGAAAGTAGAGATGATGAGAGCGGAGATTGTCAATGGAGAGATGATCGACCATCGAAACCGTACAACCCAGGGACTCCCACTGCCTTAGAGATAGGTAGGTCGAGGACCAGGCACACCTTATCACACAACAATGGACCTAAGCCGGATATTTAGTAGATCCCATGTCCGGACAAGCTTTAGCTTCTGCTACTCTAAATGCAGTACCCATACTGGCATATGAAAAAACAAATGCTGAAGTGGGGCTATCTAGAGGGACGACATATAGGAACTGACGCAAGAAAACTAGGCGAACCAGCTCTTAAAAAGGACAAAGTATTGTACCTTTCATCATTTCTATGGCCACGACACCAGTGAATGCAGGGACATTCCTTGATCCTCATAGAGAAGTAACCCTAGTTCTTCGAGGAGGACCAATATCATGAATACCCCGATGGTCCACCTCACCTCACCCAACAGGAATGCGAGGCGACAAAGGGACCATGCACCTTAGAGAAGGAAAATAGAAAATAGAACTCCGACAGAGAAATCAAGCTTCGACAGCAGAAGGCGAGCCGATCCATAAAATAGACACAATTATTAGAGGCCCTCATGTCGGAGGTAACACTCAAAATGCGTAGATGAACTATGCGAGGGAAGCAAATGATCATTCAATGACTGGTTACATTGTCAATCAATCCTAAGTAAATCGAATGGCATCAATTAATTTCTCCTAGGACAATTTCAAAGGTGTACATTACCCCCATTGTGATGCACTGGTGATAGGAGCTATAGTAGCCCATAACAGACTGAAGCACATGCTCGTTGATAATGGAAGTTCGGTGAACATATTGTTCGGCTCAACTTTTGATAAAATGCAAATTGAACATGGCCCAGCCCCCATGACCGACCTACTATACAAGTTCACTGATGACAGCATCATCCCACGAGGACGGATCACATTGGTTGTTGAGATGGGATCAGCCCCCAAGTGTTCCATCACTTTATGGAATTCCTGGTGGTAAACTATAGATTAACTTACCACAGAGTACTAAGTCGACCTGTCCTGAAGGAACTATGGGCTGTCACTTCGATTCCCCACTTATGCATAAAGTTCCCAATCGAACATGGGATTACCACCATCCGAGATGACCAAATGGGCTCAAAAGAATGTTACCTCAACTCTTTGTGAAAATTTGAGTCCCATACAATAAATATCATCATAACTGATAGCGCTAACGAAGCTAGTATGAATGTAGAAATGCTCAACGCCCCTGAACAAGGGCATACCTCTGAAAAGGAGGAAGATATCGACATGGTCAAGGCTCCTGAAGAAAGGGTACCCTCGAGATGAATTGGATACTCAGTTCATTGAGCCCGAACCAAACACGACCCCAATAGAAGAATTGGAATCTTTTCCTGCTAATCCTCAAGACCCCAATCAGGTCTTACGGAGAGAGAAGGTACTGCATATTGTGATCAAATAGGAATTAATAAATTTTCTGCAAAGAAACTTGGACGTCTTTACATGGAGACATGAAAACATGGTAGGAATAGACCCAAAAGTCAATGTCATCACTTGAACATCAAATCAACAGAAGAGACAAGCCCTCAACCCGGAGAGGCATGAGGCACTTAAAGAAGAAGTTGGCAAGCTTAGCCACAATTGCTTCATTAGAGAGGCCATCTACTCGAAGAGGATATCCAACCTTGTCTTGGTAAAAAAACCTAACATGAAGTAGAGAGTATGCGTCAACCTCACCAACTTGAACCGAGCCTGTCGAAGGATAGCTTTTCCCTCCCAAGGATAGACTAACTTGTGGACTTCATGGCAAGACATAAACTCCTGAGCTTTATGGATGCATACTCAGGGTATAACCAGATCCCCATGTTCCGAGCTGATGAAGAGGCCACCTCATTTATCATGGATAGAGGAATATGCTACTACAAGGTAATGCCTTTCGGGTTAAAGAACGCTGGCACCACCTATCAGAGGTAAGTAAACATGATGTTCGTAGACCTCATCGACAAAACCATGGAAGTCTACATAGATGATATGATGTGGTCCAAGACTCAAGCTCGAAAAAGGCAAGCGTGGAGCGAAGCTCGTTGATTATTGAAGGATAAGTTGTAGATCGAAAACAAAAGCAAGCTTGTTGCATCGTAGGCAAACAAAGGCAATAAAAGGGTAACATTCGAACCAGGAGATTGGGTTTGGGTAAATTTCAGGAAGGAGTATTTTTTAGAGTAAAGAAAGTGAAAATTGCAACCGAGGGGAGACGATCTATTTCAAGTCATCGAAAAGATCAATGACAATGCATATAAACTGGATCTTCCAGGTGAGTATAATGTTTCGATAACTTTTAATGTGTCTGATCACTCTCTTTGATGTAGGTTCGGACTCGAGGACGAATCCTTTTAAAGAGGGAGAGGATGATGTGATCCAAGATTCAAGCTCGAAAAAGGCAAATGCAGAGCGAGACCCATTGATTATCGAAGGCGGCCCGATGACACAATTGAGGACAAAGTGAGTTAAACAAGTGATGGGGTTGTTCCTTCAAGCAACTATTGATGGGATGATGTTCGATATGCAAAACAAGACAATTTCCATGTTGGGGTTAAGAGCCAAAGTGGGGGCTGAAACAAGTAGCTATGCAACCGCATAGTTATTCCATGCATGCGGTCAGATGCAACCAGACAGGCATTTTAGCGAGGTCGCATAAACCTTCTATGCAACCGTAACTTTTTATTCTATGCGGTCGCATAGAAGGAAATCGAGGCAGAAATTTCCTTACACGTACGAGTTTCCTTGTTTGACTAGACTTTTTATTTTATTTGATGCTTGTAATCTTTTTAGAGTTTTAATTCCGTTTTCAAGCAAGGATAAGAGTTTTATTCCTATTAAAACTAGTTTCGAGATTTTCTGCATATAAACAAGGTTATTTCCGTCATAAAACATCACACAACATTATTTTGAGAAAATTCAATAGAGAGGCTATTTTGCTTTCTTCGCATTGTCTTCATTGAACAATTGGAACTTATCAAGAATTGCAATCTTTTGGCATTCTACAATTCGAGTGCGAGTCTTTAATTGTGTAATTAAGGGGTCTTTCAAGCAATGATCTTATTGGGTTTTTTGGTTCAAACTCTCAAACTATTGATTCAGCTTTTCTGGAGTTCTAACAATCTAGTTGTGGGTTTTGTAGTCAACGCTGCTATGGAGTTTGCATCAATTGGTATCAGAGCAGAGGCTCCTAATTGACAGGTTATATCCTTGTGTTTTCTTCATTGAGTCCTTGTTCTTTGTTTTTCCATGTTTTGTTATTTCCTATTCTTGTGTTCTTCATTTCTTCGTTGTTTGAGTCTTTTAATCCGTAAAATTTTCGTCAAATTTTGTCAAAGTTGTTTTGGGGCTATTTTAGCATCCAAAACCATCTTGTTTAACTTGTTGGTAGTTTAATTCATTGTTTTTATTCAAAAAAAATTACTGTTCACGGTACTGTTCAAAAGAGTCAAAAAAGTCAAACAAAAAGGGTCGAAAAAAAATTATCATATTGCTGTTATTTTTATTGTTCAATTTACTACCAACAATCTTTCTTTTATTTTTTTAATTTTTGTTGAGTCACGTTAGTTTCTTTTCATTCAATTAAAATTCAAGTCAATTCTATTAAAAATTCTTCAAGTCCTTTTGTTTCAGAATCTTTGATTCACATTCGGTTGGGAATTCCATGGGTTTAAAATTCTTCGAGTTCACTTTGTTCTTCGAAGCGCTTGGAAGAAAGTATCAAGTGGTAAAAGGCATAGTGGTGAGACTAATAGAAGGAAAAAGCTATATTGTGTGATTTTTGAGTGAATACCTGTGAGGCCGATAAAATCTCTAGTTTTAATATGTCTGAACGAGAAGATTCTAATTCAAACCACCACGGTAATCATAACAATGTGTCGGATGATTTGATACCATGGTTTGAAAGTGCATTTGGGGATCGAGGGATATGTTGAATAAACAGGAAGCTTGGATGACAAGTTTAGATACATCGGTGGCTAATCTTAGTAGGGGCAATGAGTTGAGGTATCTAATGCTAGGGGGACCAGATAGATGGGAGTCTATGAGGGAAAGGCGAGAGGAATATGATTACGATAGTGATGTAGATGGGGATGAATTTATTGGTGTCGAAATGGGATGGATGAAGAATAGAGGCGATAGGTTTGAAAGATGGGGTAGGACTAATCATGGAGATGAGATGGATGGAAACATAGGTATTATCAAAATGGCCATTTTGTAATTTAAGGGGAGGAGTGACCCGGAGACGTATTTAGAGTGGGAGAGAAAGGTTAAATTGATTTTCGAATGTTATAACTGCTCAGAGGAGAAGAAGGTGAAGTTGGAAGTACTAAAATTCATTGACTATGCAAAACTTGATGCGATCAAGTGGTTACCTCACAACGTAGGTGTGGGGAAAGACCAATTAGTACTTGAGAAGAGTTAAAGACATTAATGAGAAAATGATTTGTTCGTAATCACTATTATAGGGAGATCCATAAAAAATTGCAAAGCTTGTATCAAGGGTCGAAAAGCGTGGAGGATTACGACAAGGAGATAGAGATACTCATGATTAGGACGAATGTGGTGGAGGATCGGGAAGATACTATGGCACGGTTCTTGAATGGGTTAAATAGGAAAATTGTTAATGTAGTAGAGTTGCAACATTATGTGGAGCTAGAAGATATGTTGCATGTGACCATGAAGGTGGAGAGACAATTGAAGGGAAAGGGGACAGTTGGCAACCGTTAGGCATTTCGGGTTCTAATTCATTTTAGAAAATGAGGATTGGATAATGACAAAGGTGATAGGGCTATACTTAAAGGCAGGAGTGATTGGGAAAAGGGAAAAGATGAGGTGCTAGCAAAATAGTACCAAAATCGAAGTCGCAATGGTGTTTTAGATGCTTGGGATCATGTCACATCACTTCTCAATGCCCAAAAAAAGGGCAATGGTGTTGCGAGACAGTGGAGAGGTGGTGAGTGAAAGTGAAGGTGAATATGATGACATGCTGGCATTGGAGGAGGTTAGTGAAGGAGAAAAATTTGAAGATGCTGTTGGGGATCTTTTAGTTGCAAGGCAAGCTCTTACTACTCACATCAAGGCTGATAACTCGGAGTTGCAATGGGAGAACATCTTCCATACTCACTGCCACGTCAATGATACGGTATATAGTGTAACTTTTGATCGTGGTAGTTGCACAAATGTTGCTAGCGTAGCACTTGTATAGAAGTTATGTTTAACATTGTTGAGACACCCTGGGCTATATAAATTGCAATGGTTAAACGAAAGTGGAGAAGTTAGGGTAATAGAAGGGTGTTAATAAATCTTTCAACTGGAAGTTACCGAGATGAGGTAGTGTGTGATGTGGTACCAATGCAAGTGAGAAATATTTTATTGGGGAGACCTTGGCAATATGATAAGAAAGCTATGCGTGATGGGTAAAAGAATAGCTACAATTTCGTCAAGGATGGGAGGACCATTACTCTTGTTCCATTAACACCGACGCAAGTATATGAGGACCAAAACAAGTTGAGGAATGAGAAAGAGAGAAAGTAATAGAGTTAGAGAAAAGGAGAGAAAACAGTGAGTTAGAGGAAAAGAGAGGAAACAGTGAGATTGTAAGTAAGAGAGAAAATAGTGAGGTGGCTACTAGAGAGAAAAAGATAGAAGAGTCACAAGAGAGAAAAGAAAGAGAGTCCTCCGAGAGAAGAAAAATCATGAGTGAATTTCTTTACAAAAGGGAGTAAGTTGAGGAGGGCGGTAGTTGAGAAAAAAGAAATGATTTTGTTCTTGTATAAAGAATCACTCAATCCCTAGGTTAGATGACTTGTTGGATTGCAGAGACATCAATAGAAAGTATCATTACCCAATCCATACATTAGATGACTTGTTGGATGAATTGCATGGTGCATGTATCTTTAGCAAAATTGATTTAAGAGTGGGTACCATCAAATTCGCATGAGGGAAGGTGATGAGTGAAAAATTGCATTCAAAACTAAATATGGTTTATATAAGTGATTGGTTATGCCGTTTGGACTCACTAAACTGAGCACTTTTATGTGTTCGATGAATCATGCTTTGCGTGCTTATATAGGGAAATTTATTGCAGCTTATTTTGATAACATTTTAATCGATAGCAAAAATCTTAATAAGCATGTAGAATACTTGAAGTGTGTTCTTATAGTGTTAAGGAAAGAACAACTATATGCTAATTTTAAGAAATGTATATTTTGCATAAAAAAGGTTGTCTTTCTAGGTCCTGTGGTTAGTGCTAACGTGGTAGAAGTAGACGAAGAGAAGATTAAAGCTATTAAAGATTGGCCGACACCTAAACGCATAACTGAAGTTAGGAGTTTTCATAGTTTTGCTAGTTTTTATAGGGGGTTTGCAAAAGATTTTAGCACAATCACTACACCTCTTACTAAAATCGTTAAGAAAAGTTTGGGTTTTCATTGGGGCGATGAACATGAGGATGCATTTAACACTATTAAGGATAATTGTGTAAAGCACCTGTTTTAGTGTTTACCTAACTTTGAAAAAGCATTCAAGATGAGTGTGATGCATCAGGAATAGTTATTGGAGCAATCTTAATGCAAGAAAGAAGGCCAATAGCCTGTTTCAGTGAAAAGCTGAGTGGGGCTACCCTAAACTACCCAAGATATGACAAAGAGTTATCTCACTTGTTCGGGTGTTGGAGACATTGCAGAACTACTTGTGGCCCAAGGAGTTCGTTATACACATTGATCATGAATGGTTGAAGCACTTATCGGGTCAAGGAAAGTTGAACAAGAGGCATGCCGGATGGATGGAATTCATTGAAACATTTCCCTACATGATCAAGTACAAGCAAGGTAAAGAACACGTAGTGGCAGATGTGTTATCTAGAAGGTATGCCTTGATAACTTCACTAGGTGCTAAATTGCTCAGTTTTGAACATATTAAGGACATGTATGAAACTGATTTAGATTTTTCCAATATTTACAAATCATGTAACAAAGGGGCTGTTGGTAAGTTTTTTAAACATGAGGGTTATTTGTTTCGGGAAAATAGGTTGTGTTCCAAATTGTTTAAAGCGAGAGTTATTGGTGAGAGAAGCACATAGTGGTGGACTAATGGGACATTTTGGGGTACAAAAGACTTTGGAGATGTTGGAAGAGCATTTTTATTGGCCTAAGATGAAAGTTGATGTTGGGAGAATTTGTAGTCGATGTGATATGATCCGGATCGGCCCAAAGCATTCAAGGGTTTTTCAATTATGGATGAAGGGTTTTGATGTGATCCAAGAGTCGAGCCCGACGAAGGCAAGTGCGAGACGAGACCCGTTAATAGTCGATGGCGGACCAATGATGCGTTCAAGGGCAAAGCAAGTGAAACAAGCGATGGGATTGCTCGTTCAAGAAAAAATTGATGGAACCATGTTTGGGACTCAAAATGGAGCAACTTTCATGTTCGGGTCGAAGGCCGAATCAGCTTGGATCAATTTGTTATCAAGCGACGAAAGCGGAGGTTGAAGACAACACCATGCGGCTGCACAGGGAAAACCACATGTGGCCATACACATGCATACTGAAAACCAAAAGGTTAATTCATGTTGAACCATGCGACCGCATAGATTTACACCATGCGGCCGCACAAGCCAAAAAAATTGGCTAATTTTCTATTTTTGACCGAATTTCCTAGTTTCGATAGAATTCTTATGAAATCAAATTATTACCATAATTTGATGGTTTTGGA